>NC_088223.1:11433047-11558047 GCF_036934945.1 Oncorhynchus masou masou
CCTCCCCCTTTTTCCTCCAAACATAACGATGGTCATTATGACCAAACAGTTGTATTTTTGTGTCATCAGACCAGAGGACATTTCTCCAAGAAGTACGATCTTTGTCCCCATGTGCAGTTTCAAACTGTAGTCTGGCTTTTTTATGGCGGTTTTGGAGCAGTGGCTTCTTCCTTACTGAGTGGCCTTTCAGGTTATGTTGATATTGGACTCGTATTACTGTGGATATAGACACTATTGTACATGTTTCCTCCATCATCTTCACAAGGTCCGTTGCTGTTCTGGGATTGATTTGCACTTTTCGCATCAAAGTACGTTCATCTCTAGGAGACAGAATGCGTCTCCTTCCTGAGCGGTATGACGACTGCGTGGTCCCATGGTGTTTATACTTGCGTACTATTGTTTGTACAGATGAACGTGGTACCTTCAGGCGTTTGGAAATTGCTCCCAAGGATGAACCAGACTTGTGGAGGTCTACAATTTCTATTCTGAGGTCTTGGCGGATTTCTTTTGATTTTCACATTATGTCAAGCAAAGAGGCACTGAGTTTGAAGGTAGGCTTTGAAATACATCCACAGATACACCTCCAATTGACTCAAATTATGTCAATTGGCCTATCAGAAGCTAAAGCTAAAGCCATGTTATCATTTTCTGGAATTTTCCAAGCTGTTTAAAGGCACAGTCAACTTAGTGTATGTAAGCTTCTGACCCACTGGAATTGTGATACAGTGAACTATAAGTGAAATAATCTGACTGTAAACAATTGTTGGAAAAATTACTTGTGTCATGCACAAAGTAGATCTCCTAACTGACCTGCCAAAACTATAGTTTGTTAACAAGAAATTTGTGGAGTGGTTGAAAAACAAGGTTTAATGACTCCAACCTAAGTGTATGTAAACGTCCCACTTCAACTGTACCTATTAGCATTTGGCTGTATTGTAGTATAACTATAGACGTACCTGGTAGTATTTGGCTATATTGTAGTATTGCTATAGAAATACCTAGTAGTATTTGGCTATATCGTAGTATAGCTCTAGACGTACCTGGTAGTATTTGGCTATATCGTAGTATTGCTATAGACGTACCTGGTAGTATTTGGCTATATCGTAGTATTGCTCTAGAAATACCTAGTAGTATTTGGCTATATCGTAGTATAGCTCTAGACGTACCTGGTAGTATTTGGCTATATCGTAGTATTGCTATAGACGTACCTGCTAGTATTTGGCTATATCGTAGTATTGCTATAGACGTACCTGCTAGTATTTAGCTATATAGTAGTATTGCTATAGACGTACCTGCTAGTATTTGGCTATATTGTAGTATTGCTATAGATGTACCTGGTAGTATTTGGCTATATTGTAGTATTACTATAGTAGTACCTTGTAGTATTTGGCTATATTGTAGTATTGCTATAGATGTACCTGGTAGTATTTGGCTATATTGTAGTATTACTATAGTAGTACCTGGTAGTATTTGGCTATATTGTAGTATTGCTATTGATGTACCTGGTAGTATTTGGCTATATTGTAGTATTACTATAGTAGTACCTGGTAGTATTTGGCTATATTGTAGTATTACTATAGTAGTACCTGGTAGTATTTGGCTGCGGCCTTCAGTCCTTCGTCGCTGTCCAGGTTCTGTTCTGAAGCGATCTGACTCGCCAACGCTGCTCCGTTGAACAGCACACACGTCTTCTCATATCCCAGACTGGCGAGGGCTAATACACACACACACACACACACACACACACACACACACACACACACACACACACACACACACACACACCTGTTCGTCTGAGCTCAAGGTGCCAGAAAGGCTTCAGGCTGACATACCTCACAACACTCACAGAATAAAGTTACCTTGTGGTTTCTATGAAGGTTCCCATTCATTTTTTCTCCCAGCACTGAGCTAATTTCAGGTCTGCTGAGCGCAAACTTGAACGTTCTAAAAATTCCAGCGCGCATTTACTGTGAACACGGAGGCTGTACCCGCTTTAAGTTACAGTTTTAAGTGGTCAAGTAGGCTACTGTGGCCATTTGATCATAATGTCGGCCTACCAGGGTGGCCTACCATCAAAAACAATGGAGAAAATCCATCCCATCACATTTGAACTGTTCTCTCATTCAGCCAACAGTAGCAGCCAGTGTGTGAGACTTATGTTTTAAACATGAAGGGCTTGACATGAACCTGCTGATCCACGTGTCCTTCAGACAAGGAGGAGAATGAAAATGTTGTGTTGTTTGATGCAAGGAACCACTTAACAAAACAATTCATTATTATTCCCATTATTACAGAGAATCAGGCAAATTATTAGTATTATAGTAGTAGTAGATTAGTAGTAGACCTCTGATTGGTTATGTCGCACCGAGGCAGACCTCTGATTGGTTATGCCGCACCGAGGCAGACCTCTGATTGGTTATGCCGCACCGAGGCAGACCTCTGATTGGTTATGCCGAGGTAGAGTAGAGCTCTGAGTCGTGAGCAATAGAATCCTACAGCGATGTGTTCTGCCTTCAACAAAATCTCTTGATAGTTCGTTTTGGTATGTTGCATTGAACGTGGTTAATATTTGCATTGATTCGATCACAATTCCAACAGTAAAGGGAAACGTTGATAGTGTTAACTAATGGGGGGGGGGGGGGGGGGGGAAACCTCTAGAAGGTTGAGTGAAGTTCAATCTCGTGCTTCTCTCCTTGTGCTGATATTTTCCCAGAGGAGCTGCACGGCGACTTAGAGGGAACATTGGTCACTGTGTGTGTGTGTGTGTGTGTGTGTGTGTGTGTGTGTGTGTGTGTGTGTGTGTGTGTGTGTGAGGGGTGAGAGACAGAGCTGGGCTGTCGTGTGCGACACACAGACTATATACAGGAAATAAATCAGTTACGTTGAAAAAAAAGAGGAGGAGAAAAACACCCATCATGCAATAGGACTTCCTCATACATCTGCTAGAACTAACCATGCCCAGAGGCCTGAATGTGTCTGTGGCCTACCTAGTTTGACTGAGCCCCCGAACAGTGAGCCTTTATCAAAGGCATCTTTCCATGTGAAGGTTAGACACAGCTGCAGGAAGACAGAGAGATTAGCAACACGATCACCTGTTATTATTGACTAGTGGTTCATGTGTGACGTGATTCTCCGCAGACAGACACTGTAGTGTAGTTTTCTATTGTACCGTTGTTGTTGTTGTGCACCCCCCCCCCCCCCACCACCCTTCACCATTGAGTGGATGGAAGGTTGTAATCTACCTGGTTTTCAGAGAAGGGGAACTTGGGCTCCACAGCACACAGCTGGTCATAGTACCTACAGGAGAAGCGGGAGAACACACTTTTATTGTTTGGACCAATCAGAAAAGAGAGAAGTGTGTGTACTGTGTTATTGACTAATGACAGTGTGTTGGGGAAGCTGCATTGGCTCAGAGACACATGACAGTGAGTCAGAGAGCGGGGCGACTGTCACTCTTCAGCTAAACACCGGTGTGGTAATATTCTTCAGTTATCTGCTACCGTGATCTGGAACATTCTATTCTAAGGATTGACATCAGAGTGAAAGACAGAGAGTTGTGACTGGGGAAATCTCTATGTACTACAGTTGGTGTTATACTGGTACTGCAGCTGACTCAGGTCAGGAGTAACCCCTTGAAAAGAGGACAGAGAGGAAGGAAGGAGAGATGGGAGAGGAAGGAGTGGATCTAGCAGAAGTGCAGTCTGAGAATGGGAAAGGAGGAAAACAGAGGTGGGGAGAGGAGAGCAAAAGGGGAGAGGAGAGCAAAAGGGGAACGCTGAAGAGTTTTAGGCACAAACAATGATTACCACGGTTACACTAAAGTTGTCATGCTAAGCGACCAAACTACGTACATGTACACAGGGTTTGTATTTTCTGATCAATTTCCACTGGTTCCATTACACCGGGAGTTGGAATAAAGTGCCAATTGAGTACTCTCAAGTATGTGATGAAAAACAAATTATATTTATATTTCCAGTTTGGAGTTTCGTCCCATCCAGGACTGCTAGCGACGAGTTGACTGTCTGTCTGCAGGGCTGTGAAAGGGATACGGAATACAAGGCCCGTTGCCATAGCTACCTGGCACATGGGTCATTAGTTAAGAGCCAAGGAGAGGCTCCAATGCTAACAATCCCCCTCATTAGGTGCCTACGAGCAGTGTAGAGCGCAACCAGAATGCTAATATAGGCTAGCGATAGCACGGCCCGACACCACCCTGTAGCTAGCACGCCTATGCTAACATTAATTACGTTCCTCCAGCAAACACTCCTTGGCCCTTACATCCACCCTCCTAACTCACACAGCAGAAACAGAGAGAGAGGCAGAGAGAGAAGTGCTAAGACAAAGAGAATGGACAAAAAAAAGAGTTGCTGACAGATACTAAAAGAAAAAACAGGACACAAAAGTATGATACACTCCCCTGGTAACAGTGTTTGGCTTCCTTGTCCTTCAACATGAAAGCTACAGTCTCGTGTTGGCACCTGGCTGTGGGACTGGCTACTAGACAATACCAGTTAGCCTAAGAACTGCAGCTATAACAGTAGGTGCAGTAGTGTAGAGAAAGCAGAGCTGCTAGGGCTCTATTGTAACTATTGTTATAAATCATGGTTAGCAGATGTTAATGCTAGTGGAGCGAAATGCTTGTGCTTCTAGTTCTGACAAAGCAGTAATAACCAACGAGTAATCTAACTAACAATTTCACACAAGTACTACCTTATACACACACAAGTGTAAAGGGATAAAGAATATATACATAAAGATATATGAATGAGTGATGGTACAGAACAGCATTGGCAAGATTCAGTAGAAGGTTTCGAGTAGGGTATATACACATATGAGACTACATAATGCTCTATGGACAATACCAGGGGAAACTACGAGTCATTTGACTCCATACAGGGGAGCAAAGTATAAAGTTGTCAACTAATCATCAAGTCCTCAATGAGTTGAATGAAGTGTGTTTGTCATTGGCTACAACCCTATATTAGCTCAATTACCTTGCCTGACCCGTACCCCCCCCCCACATTGACTCAGTATCGTCACCCCCCGTATATAGCCTTTCTTACAACTGTATTGTTGGTTAAGGGCTTGTCAGTAAGCGTTTAACGGTAAGGTTGTATTCGGCGCATGTGACAAATCAAATTTGATTTCAAGCCGTGTACTGTTAGGGGTACAGGAGGAACTGGGTTGAGAAACACTGGTCTTAAACCATGCTGACGTCACTCGTACTTTATAGAATAGATCACTGGGTAGAAAACCAGAGAGGATAGAAAGTCAGAGGTAACGTCACAGGGGACAGGGGAACAGAGTCCGTAACGGCACAGGGGACCGGGGAACAGAGTCCGTAACGGCACAGGGGACCGGGGAACAGAGTCCGTAACGGCACAGGGGACCGGGGAACAGAGTCCGTAACGGCACAGGGGACTAGAGTCAAAGACAGGACTGCTATTTGGTTAACAAACTGTTTCTTTACCGTTTCCTCCATGGAGCGCTATGCAAAACATCCCTAACACATCAGTGTGGGTTGGGGTATTCTTTTTAAAGATGAGATCGTTATTATTCAGCTAAACCAGAGCAGAGGCAAGGGACTATATTATATCTACATACATATATACACACACACAGATAACATAGATCAATACAGCATAGACAATGTATATTCTGAATGGTATGTAATATTGCATCCCTCCACCTAAAACTTGTTTCAGTTGAGTATCTTTCAAGAAGCTATAGTGGCATATGAGGTAGTCCTCCTGAAACCATCCACACATAACTCTCCTGAAACTAACATTAATTCGTGTTGCAGTAACATAACAATACACACTAGCTAGAATTGGAAACATGAAGATGTTGTTATTGGTCTTCATGAGGGGTGGGTATAATTTGTGGCACTTTCCAACAGGAACCTGTTCCAAAAACGTCGTAAATAACAAGGTTGTCAACAAACAACGTTGTATAGCGGCAGAATAAGATACCGGACAGGGAGTGGGCTACTTCATTACATTTTGAGATGATGCCTATTCGGCAGCTAGTTTACAAGGTGAATTGATCGTGCTACTTCGTATGAGTTGTTTGTTGGCGTCCTTGTTATTTACGACGTTTTTGGAACAGATTACTGTTGGAAAGTTCCACTAATTATTCCCACCCTTCCTGGGTCTCATGACTTTGCAGAATTTGACAATGACACCTTGAAATATGATACTGCAGCTGGTCAAACGGACAAGGATGCCAGCTGGGAAATTAACTAAATGCAACTGTTAATCCTAACGGACGTCTCCTCGACTTGGCTAACAGGAAAGTTAGCTAAGCAACATTGCGAACTACGTTACTTAAGCTAATTGACAGCAAGTTCATTTCACACGTTGTTGAGGAATTAAGACATCGATTAACAATTTATGACAAGTTAACGCATTGACAAACACATGACTCAAAAGGGGAAAAACCGCATCCGAGAATTTCAGGGTGCGGCAATCCAGTTAGTTAGCATCAAGCCTAGCCATTGCTACACAGGTTAAGCAGCTTGCTGGAGTTAGCAGACCAGCGAACCTAAACTAGCTACTTGAGTCTGGCAGTCTTTCTAACCTCAGGAGGATTTCCAGTGAACTTTCGTGTTTGTCGAGCGGCCTCCCCAGAGCACTCTTGCGCAGCTTGTTCAACTCCTCCACGGATCGGATGTAGTCCGCTTGCTCCTCAGCCGCTGGGTATGTCGCCGTGACGAATTTTGAAAGTGGTTTAACTAGATCTACTTCAGACGACTTCTTTAACGGGACAGAAATAAAAGTCGCCATTTTCGGACCACGAAAATGAACAGCAACAAAAAAAATCTGCGTTAACTAGCCAGCTAGCTAGCTATCAATTGAACAATAACAACAAGCGGCGACTCACTTCCTGGATATTGCTGTGAAACAGGTGACGTCGACGCACAGAAAGTTGCGCAGACGCATTACGGGAAAGATGGGAGAATGATTCTCATGATTTCTCTGACTCAGATAGACCGCACCAGTGGTGGAAAAAATACCCAATTGTTGTACTTGAGTGTAAGTAAAGTTGCCTTAATAAAAAAATGACTCAAGTGAAAGTCACCCAGTAAAATACTACTTTAGCAAAAGTGTAGAAGGATTTGATTTTAAATATACTTAAGTATCAAAAGTAAATATAATTGCTAAAATAGACATAAGTATCAGAAGTGAAATTATGAATAATTTAAAATTCCTTACATTAAGTAAACCAGATGACATAATTTTCTTGTTTTTCAAACGAATGGATAGCCAGAGGTACACTCCAACACTCAGATATAATTTACAAACAAAGCATTTGTGTTTAGTGAGTCCGCCAGAGCAGAGGCATTAAGGATGACCAGGGATGTTATCTTGATAAGTGTGTGAATTGGGCCATTTTCTGTCCTGCTAAGCATTTAAAATGTAACGAAAACTTTTGGGTGTCAGGGAAAATGTGTGGAGTAAAAATAACATTTTTTCTTTAGGAATGTAGTGAAGTAAAAGTTGTCAAAAATATAAAAAGTACAGATACCCCTAAAACAACACTTAAGTAATACTTTAAACAACTGGACACACTCAAATATACTTGTACTGAACAAAAATATGACCGAAACATGTAGTGTTGGTTTCATAAGCTGAAATAAAAGATCCCAGAAATATTCCATATACACAAAAAGCTTATCTCTCTCAAATGTTGGGCACAAATTTGTTTACATCCCTGTTAGTAAGCATTTCCCATTTGCCAAGATAATCCATCCCCATGACAGGTGTGGCATACCAAGAAACTGATTAAACAGCATGATCATTACACAGGTGAACCTTGTGCTTGGAACAATGAAATGTGCAGTTTTGTCAAACAACACAATGTCACAGATGTCCCAAGTTTGAGGGAGTGTGAAATTGGCATGCTGACTGCAGGAATGACCACCAGGACTGTTGCCAGATAATTAAATCTTCATTTCTCTACCATAAGCCGCCTCCAACATTGTTTTAGAGAATTTGGCAGTACGTCCAACCGGCTTCACAACCGCAGACCACATGTAACCACGCCAGCCCAGGAACTCCACATCCAGCTTCTTCACTGAGGGATGGTCGGAGACCAGCCACCCAGACAGCTGATGAAACTGAGGGATGGTCGGAGACCAGCCACCCAGACAGCTGATGAAACTGTGGGATGGTCGGAGACCAGTCACCCAGACAGCTGATGAAACTGAGGGATGGTCGAAGACCAGCCACCCAGACAGCTGATGAAACTGAGGGATGGTCGAAGACCAGTCACCCAGACAGCTGATGAAACTGTGGGTTTGCACAACCCAAGGAATTTCTGCACAAATTGCCAGAAACCAACTCAGGGAAGCTCATCTGCTCGTGGTCCTCACCAGGGTCTTGACCTGACTGCTGTTTGGCGTCATAACCATGGCCTGCATACTCACCAGTTGTCACCCATTGAGCAGTTTGGAATGCTCTGGATCGACGTGTACGACAATATTCAGCAACTTCACACAGCCATTGAAGAGAAGTAGGACAACATTCCACAGGCCACAATCAACAGCCTGATCAACTCTAACCACTAGGCTACCCTGCCGTCCCTATACACTCTAACCGCTAGGCTACCCTGCCACCTCTACACTCTAACCGCTAGGCTACCCTGCCGCCCCTACACTCTAACCGCTAGGCTACCCTGCCGCCCCTACACTCTAACCGCTAGGCTACCTGCCGCCCCTACACTCTAACCACTAGGCTACCTGCCGCCCCTAGACTCTAACCGCTAGGCTACCTGCCGTCCCTACACTCTAACCGCTAGGCTACCCTGCCCCCTCTACACTCTAACCACTAGGCTACCCTGCCCCCTCTACACTCTAACCACTAGGCTACCCTGCCCCCTCTACACTCTAACCACTAGGCTACCCTGCCACCTCTACACTCTAACCGCTATCAATCACATCACAGGGGAGATACAAGTCTGTTTGATCTTAGACAACCATATGAAGTGAAGGCGACCAGAACAGCTGGGCACCCTAAAGCTAAAGGAGATGAAGACACACACACAAAAGGGACACAGAGTTAATTACAGAGCCAAAGCATAGGGCTGTAAAATAGAGGAATGTAAACTATTTTTAGTATAGCTGGACACGCTAGAAACTGAGGAGACACATAGTCTGCTGATCTTAGATAATACACAAACAAAAGAATGCTTTTAGCTAAATACAAGAACAAAGCAAGCGTCTTATCATCATAATCTGACGGAAAGCAGGTATGGGCGTTATTGAGCTGAACAAGCGGGATGCACGGATTGGAATGTAACTTTATTTGCATTTGGGATGGGCTCATATGGAATATGTGGATAAATACTGGAGCCGGGGCTCTGGGAAGTGGAGTGTGTTCCATGGACCTTCCCGGCTTGCTCTATTCTTGTATTAAAAAGCCGAATTGACTTCACAAGTTCTGTAATGCGTTGTACTTGATCCGATTTTCTACTACACCGTCCCTACACTCTAACCACTAGGCTACCTGCCGCCCCTACACTCTAACCACTAGGCTACCCTGCCGCCCCTACATTCTAACCACTAGGCTACCCTGCCGCCCCTACACTCTAACCACTAGGCTACCTGCCGCCCCTACACTCTAACCACTAGGCTACCTGCCGTCCCTACACTCTAACCACTAGGCTACCTGCCGCCCCTACACTCTAACCACTAGGCTACCCTGCCGCCCCTACACTCTAACCACTAGGCTACCTGCCGCCCCTACACTCTAACCACTAGGCTACCCTGCCGCCCCTACACTCTAACCACTAGGCTACCTGCCGCCCCTACACTCTAACCACTAGGCTACCCTGCCGCCCCTACACTCTAACCACTAGGCTACCTGCCGCCCCTACACTCTAACCACTAGGCTACCTGCCGCCCCTACACTCTAACCACTAGGCTACCCTGCCGCCCCTACACTCTAACCACTAGGCTACCCTGCCGCCCCTACACTCTAACCACTAGGCTACCCTGCCGCCCCTACACTCTAACCACTAGGCTACCTGCCGCCCCTACACTCTAACCACTAGGCTACCCTGCCGCCCCTACACTCTAACCACTAGGCTACCCTGCCGCCCCTACACTCTAACCACTAGGCTACCTGCCGCCCCTACACTCTAACCACTAGGCTACCTGCCGCCCCTACACTCTAACCACTAGGCTACCCTGCCGCCCCTACACTCTAACCACTAGGCTACCCTGCCGCTACCCTGAGGAGGGGCTGCCACAGGATTCATGTTCTAGTGGTTTCAAAGTAAAGGCTGTGTAACTATCTAAACGTTACTTACCTGACCATCGCTCTAGCTGGCTAGCTTTAGTCAGATCAGTTATAATAAGGCCCACCAACAAGTAACTTTGGTTAGTTAGTTAACTAACAAGCGAGCTGGCTTCCTTCGATGCTTGGTAGCTTTATTGACAAACAAGACATAGTTTCCATTATATACCACCAAGCTAAAGCTAGCTAGCTATTATATCAAACAGGTGTTGGCGTGCCCGTCCGTCCGTCTGTCCACTGCCCAAGGATCGTTCAAGACTTTCCAGCCCCAGCTAACACGGCTTGACATTTTGTATTTATTATCAATCCCCATTAGTTCCTGCCAAGGCAGCAGCTACTCTTCCTGAGGTTTATTATGGATCCCCATTAGTTCCTGCCAAGGCAGCAGCTACTCTTCCTGGGGTTTATTATGGATCCCCATTAGTTCCTGCCAAGGCAGCAGCTACTCTTCCTGGGGTTTATTATGGATCCCCATTAGTTCCTGCCAAGGCAGCAGCTACTCTTCCTGGTGTTTATTATGGATCCCCATTAGTTCCTGCCAAGGCAGCAGCTACTCTTCCTGAGGTTTATTATGGATCCCCATTAGTTCCTGCCAAGGCAGCAGCTAAACTTCCTGAGGTTTATTATGGATCCCCATTAGTTCCTGCCAAGGCAGCAGCTACTCTTCCTGAGGTTTATTATGGATCCCCATTAGTTCCTGCCAAGGTAGCAGCTAAACTTCCTGAGGTTTATTATGGATCCCCATTAGTTCCTGTCAAGGCAGCAGCTACTCTTCCTGAGGTTTATTATGGATCCCCATTAGTTCCTGCCAAGGCAGCAGCTACTCTTCCTGAGGTTCAGCAACATTTAAATACAATTTAAAATATGACATGACGTTTCATAACACTCAATACATTTAGTGTGTTCCCTCAGGCCACTACTCCACTATCACATATATACAATACATTTAGTGTGTTCCCTCAGGCCACTACTCCACTATCACATATATACAATACATTTAGTGTGTTCCCTCAGGCCACTACTCCACTATCACATATATACAATACATTTAGTGTGTTCCCTCAGGCCACTACTCCACTATCACATATATACAATACATTTAGTGTGTTCCCTCAGGCCACTACTCCACTATCACATATATACAATACATTTAGTGTGTTCCCTCAGGCCACTACTCCACTATCACATATATACAATACATTTAGTGTGTTCCCTCAGGCCACTACTCCACTATCACATATTTACAATACATTTAGTGTGTTCCCTCAGGCCACTACTCCACTATCACATATATACAATACATTTAGTGTGTTCCCTCAGGCCACTACTCCACTATCACATATACAATACATTTAGTGTGTTCCCTCAGGCCACTACTCCACTATCACATATTTACAATACATTTAGTGTGTTCACTCAGGCCACTACTCCACTATCACATATTTACAATACATTTAGTGTGTTCACTCAGGCCACTACTCCACTATCACATATTTACAATACATTTAGTGTGTTCCCTCAGGCCATTACTCCACTATCACATATACAATACATTTAGTGTGTTCCCTCAGGCCACTAATCCACTATCACATATACAATACATTTAGTGTGTTCCCTCAGGCCACTACTCCACTATCACATATATACAATACATTTAGTGTGTTCCCTCAGGCCACTACTCCACTATCACATATTTACAATACATTTAGTGTGTTCACTCAGGCCACTACTCCACTATCACATATATACAATACATTTAGTGTGTTCCCTCAGGCCACTACTCCACTATCACATATTTACAATACATTTAGTGTGTTCCCTCAGGCCACTACTCCACTATCACATATACAATACATTTAGTGTGTTCCCTCAGGCCACTAATCCACTATCACATATACAATACATTTAGTGTGTTCCCTCAGGCCACTACTCCACTATCACATATATACAATACATTTAGTGTTTTCCCTCAGGCCACTACTCCACTATCACATATACAATACATTTAGTGTGTTCCCTCAGGCCACTAATCCACTATCACATATATACAATACATTTAGTGTGTTCCCTCAGGCCACTACTCCACTATCACATATATACAATACATTTAGTGTGTTCCCTCAGGCCACTACTCCACTATCACATATTTACAATACATTTAGTGTGTTCACTCAGGCCACTACTCCACTATCACATATTTACAATACATTTAGTGTGTTCACTCAGGCCACTAATCCACTATCACATATACAATACATTTAGTGTGTTCCCTCAGGCCACTACTCCACTATCACATATATACAATACATTTAGTGTGTTCCCTCAGGCCACTACTCCACTATCACATATTTACAATACATTTAGTGTGTTCACTCAGGCCACTACTCCACTATCACATATTTACAATACATTTAGTGTGTTCCCTCTGGCCACTACTCCACTATCACATATATACAATACATTTAGTGTGTTCCCTCAGGCCACTACTCCACTATCACATATATACAATACATTTAGTGTGTTCCCTCAGGCCACTACTCCACTATCACATATTTACAATACATTTAGTGTGTTCACTCAGGCCACTACTCCACTATCACATATATACAATACATTTAGTGTGTTCCCTCAGGCCACTACTCCACTATCACATATATACAATACATTTAGTGTGTTCCCTCAGGCCACTACTCCACTATCACATATTTACAATACATTTAGTGTGTTCACTCAGGCCACTACTCCACTATCACATATATACAATACATTTAGTGTGTTCCCTCAGGCCACTACTCCACTATCACATATACAATACATTTAGTGTGTTCCCTCAGGCCACTACTCCACTATCACATATTTACAATACATTTAGTGTGTTCACTCAGGCCACTACTCCACTATCACATATTTACAATACATTTAGTGTGTTCACTCAGGCCACTACTCCACTATCACATATTTACAATACATTTAGTGTGTTCCCTCAGGCCATTACTCCACTATCACATATACAATACATTTAGTGTGTTCCCTCAGGCCACTAATCCACTATCACATATACAATACATTTAGTGTGTTCCCTCAGGCCACTACTCCACTATCACATATATACAATACATTTAGTGTGTTCCCTCAGGCCACTACTCCACTATCACATATTTACAATACATTTAGTGTGTTCACTCAGGCCACTACTCCACTATCACATATTTACAATACATTTAGTGTGTTCACTCAGGCCACTAATCCACTATCACATATACAATACATTTAGTGTGTTCCCTCAGGCCACTACTCCACTATCACATATATACAATACATTTAGTGTGTTCCCTCAGGCCACTACTCCACTATCACATATTTACAATACATTTAGTGTGTTCACTCAGGCCACTACTCCACTATCACATATTTACAATACATTTAGTGTGTTCCCTCAGGCCACTAATCCACTATCACATATACAATACATTTAGTGTGTTCCCTCAGGCCACTACTCCACTATCACATATTTACAATACATTTAGTGTGTTCACTCAGGCCACTACTCCACTATCACATATATACAATACATTTAGTGTGTTCCCTCAGGCCACTACTCCACTATCACATATTTACAATACATTTAGTGTGTTCCCTCAGGCCACTACTCCACTATCACATATATACAATACATTTAGTGTGTTCCCTCAGGCCACTACTCCACTATCACATATACAATACATTTAGTGTGTTCCCTCAGGCCACTACTCCACTATCACATATTTACAATACATTTAGTGTGTTCCCTCAGGCCACTACTCCACTATCACATATACAATACATTTAGTGTGTTCCCTCAGGCCACTAATCCACTATCACATATACAATACATTTAGTGTGTTCCCTCAGGCCACTACTCCACTATCACATATATACAATACATTTAGTGTGTTCCCTCAGGCCACTACTCCACTATCACATATACAATACATTTAGTGTGTTCCCTCAGGCCACTAATCCACTATCACATATACAATACATTTAGTGTGTTCCCTCAGGCCACTACTCCACTATCACATATATACAATACATTTAGTGTGTTCCCTCAGGCCACTACTCCACTATCACATATTTACAATACATTTAGTGTGTTCCCTCAGGCCACTACTCCACTATCACATATATACAATACATTTAGTGTGTTCCCTCAGGCCACTAATCCACTATCACATATATACAATACATTTAGTGTGTTCCCTCAGGCCACTACTCCACTATCACATATATACAATACATTTAGTGTGTTCCCTCAGGCCACTACTCCACTATCACATATTTACAATACATTTAGTGTGTTCACTCAGGCCACTACTCCACTATCACATATTTACAATACATTTAGTGTGTTCACTCAGGCCACTAATCCACTATCACATATACAATACATTTGGTGTGTTCCCTCAGGCCACTACTCCACTATCACATATATACAATACATTTAGTGTGTTCCCTCAGGCCACTACTCCACTATCACATATTTACAATACATTTAGTGTGTTCACTCAGGCCACTACTCCACTATCACATATTTACAATACATTTAGTGTGTTCCCTCTGGCCACTACTCCACTATCACATATACAATACATTTAGTGTGTTCCCTCAGGCCACTACTCCACTATCACATATATACAATACATTTAGTGTGTTCCCTCAGGCCACTACTCCACTATCACATATTTACAATACATTTAGTGTGTTCACTCAGGCCACTACTCCACTATCACATATATACAATACATTTAGTGTGTTCCCTCAGGCCACTACTCCACTATCACATATTTACAATACATTTAGTGTGTTCCCTCAGGCCACTACTCCACTATCACATATATACAATACATTTAGTGTGTTCCCTCAGGCCACTACTCCACTATCACATATACAATACATTTAGTGTGTTCCCTCAGGCCACTACTCCACTATCACATATTTACAATACATTTAGTGTGTTCCCTCAGGCCACTACTCCACTATCACATATACAATACATTTAGTGTGTTCCCTCAGGCCACTAATCCACTATCACATATACAATACATTTAGTGTGTTCCCTCAGGCCACTACTCCACTATCACATATATACAATACATTTAGTGTGTTCCCTCAGGCCACTACTCCACTATCACATATACAATACATTTAGTGTGTTCCCTCAGGCCACTAATCCACTATCACATATACAATACATTTAGTGTGTTCCCTCAGGCCACTACTCCACTATCACATATATACAATACATTTAGTGTGTTCCCTCTGGCCACTACTCCACTATCACATATATACAATACATTTAGTGTGTTCCCTCAGGCCACTACTCCACTATCACATATACAATACATTTAGTGTGTTCCCTCAGGCCACTACTCCACTATCACATATACAATACATTTAGTGTGTTCCCTCAGGCCACTAATCCACTATCACATATACAATACATTTAGTGTGTTCCCTCAGGCCACTACTCCACTATCACATATATACAATACATGTAGTGTGTTCCCTCAGGCCACTACTCCACTATCACATATATACAATACATTTAGTGTGTTCCCTCACACATTTAGTGTGTTCCCCCTTCCTGATTAGGGGGCAACAATGAAAAAACATTAGCGCGTTAGCACGTGGGGCCCACAATTTGGGGTCACCTCGTTAGTCAGTATGTGTTACACCTGCCTTGGTTTGTCATCTCGTTAGTGGGAAGGCGTTTCACCTGCGCTGGCCCAGAACTCTAGTTGTCTTATGAGATGTGGAGGGTTAATAACTTTAGTTGGTGTGCCCTATTTTTGTGCCACATTTTGGTTTGCTTCCTGTCTTTAAATTTGGTGTTATTTTTTATTTTGTTTGGGCAAATTTAGAGGCTGCTCACGGTAGGTGTCATTTCGGTCCCAATTCTTGCTAGCCAACTTTCAGTGGACAGTGGTCTTTCAGAACCCCAGCTGTTTGGTTTTGGTTGTTGTCAGTTAGTTCCCCCTTCTGTTTGCGTGACCCATTTTGGGCTTCTTGTTGGGGAACGTAACACTTCCGCCTAATAATGGCAGAGATTACAGGAATGTGGTGAGTATACTCTCTGTGGAGCAATAGGTACAGTTACCTCGACACCTGCACTACAGATTGAATCTGGCAGTATTGACAGTAACACTACCCATACAGGCAGGCACAACACTGTTTGCCCTTCACTGCCTTGCATGGTATGGCTCTACATACTGAAGTATAATGACATGTTTCTCTAAGGAGAAACGGGGACAGTGTGTCATGTGAGAATAACTAAATTGGCTTTGCAGTTGACTCTAATTTTCATTCTCCATAGAGACGCAGGATATCGAATTTCAATCCTTCACATCCCTCATGTTCAGTAGAGCACATCTGTAGACATGGAGCTGCTGCAGGAGATAGACCACTTCCTGTAGGTAACAATCCATAGACATGGAGCTGCTGCAGCAGATAGACCACTTCCTGTAGGTAACAATCCATAGACATGGAGCTGCTGCAGGAGATAGACCACTTCTTGTAGGTAACAATCCATAGACATGGAGCTGCTGCAGCAGATAGACCACTTCCTGTAGGTAACAATGCATAGACATGGAGCTGCTGCAGGAGATAGACCACTTCCTGTAGGTAACAATCCATAGACATGGAGCTGCTGCAGCAGATAGACCACTTCCTGTAGGTAACAATCCATAGACATGGAGCTGCTGCAGGAGATAGACCACCTCATATAGGTAACAATCCATAGACATGGAGCTGCAGCAGATAGACCACTTCCTGTAGGTAACAATGCATAGACATGGAGCTGCTGCAGGAGATAGACCACTTCCTGTAGGTAACAATCCATAGACATGGAGCTGCTGCAGCAGATAGACCACTTCCTGTAGGTAACAATCCATAGACATGGAGCTGCAGCAGATAGACCACTTCCTGTAGGTAACAATCCATAGACATGGAGCTGCTGCAGGAGAATGACCACTTCCAGTAGGTAACAATCCATAGACATGGAGCTGCTGCAGGAGAATGACCACTTCCAGTAGGTAACAATCCATAGACATGGAGCTGCTGCAGGAGATATACCACTTCTTGTAGGTAACAATCCATAGACATGGAGCTGCAGCTGCTCGATTAGTGGGCTGCTTGATTAGTGGTGTGTGGAGGCAGACTGTTGTACCCTCTGTCCTCTCTGGAGGGGTTGGTGTGTGGAGGCAGACTGCTGTACCGTTTCCACAACCTTGATTGGAGTCCACCTGTGGTAAATTCAAGTGATTGGACATGATTTGGAAAAGACACACACCTGTCTATATAAGGTCCCACAGTTGACAGTGCAGGTCAGAACCAAAAACAAGGCCCTTCTCTCCCGATTTTTAAACAAAAGTCAACGGGTCTGAATGCTTTCATAATGCACTGTACAGACTATTAGGAATGTTCCATGGGACAGAGGACAGTCCATAGGTCGGGGACATGCAGAAAGGTGATGTTAGTCTTTCCCTACACCTTACCCTCTACTCTCACCTTAGACCGCTGACCCCAAAGTCTGTGTAACAGTATAACTTTAGACCGTCCCCTCGCCCATACCCGGGCTCGAACCAGGGACCCTCTGCACACATCAACGACAGTCACCCCTCGAAGCGTCATTACCCATCGCTCCACAAAAGCCGCGGCCCTTGCAGAGCAAGGGGAACCACTACTTCAAGGTCTCGGAGCAAGTGACGTCACCGATTGTAACGCTATTTAGCACCGCCGCTAACTAAGCTAGCCGTTTCACATCCGTTACATTTCCATCATGACCCTAGGATAGGATAAGTAATCCTTCTCACCCCCCCCCTCCCCCCTTAATGATTTAGATGCACTATTGTAAAGTGGCTGTTCCACTGGATGTCAGAAGGTGAATTCACCAATTTGTAAGTCGCTCTGGATAAGAGCGTCTGCTAAATGACTTAAATGTAAATGTAAATGACCTGACGAGTGTTTATAGGAGTGGAAGGCGGAGTATTTCCTGGTCACCAGCGGCAACGCTCTGCGCTGTTCATGGACTTCTTGCAGTTCCAGTTCCAGTTCCTGTTCCACCTTGAGGACACAAGGACTGTCTCAATCATTTAGTAGCTTCTCTCACAGGCAGTTCAGGGAGGACAATACTATCCTGATTAGCCATTGTCACACGTATGTACAGAGGCCCCTGAGATCAAATATTAACGTTTCTATCTTGTCCTTGTTTTTACTGTGTTTGTTTGTATGAGCTGCACAGCTACACATTCCAATCAGCTCTGTTGCTATGACAATTGTAAGAGTTACAGTTGATGTAAATTTAACGTTTTGCATATTTTCAATGATTAATTTCTCTGAAGGACTTTATCCACAGCTGCTTTGTTTTGGCTCTGTGATAGCTCCATACACTTGTAAGAATTATGTTGTATACTGTAAATGAAAGTAATGCTATTGTTTGGGTAACGGTGTTGCCCTGATTTGCTAGGCATATTGGCATGTACACTCAACATATCAATTCAATTGGACAGCTGGCAGATGTTCAATGACTCAATTACAGAACTCAAAGCATTCACTACAATAAAAACATTTAATCGTTCATAAACAAATATTAAAGGAAACAAGTTAATGTAAAAACAATTTAATTTTTTAATTGTCTGATTAAGAACATTCAAAACAGAAGTGAAAAGATAGACAACGACAGGAAAAATAGACGAGCGTAACAAAATAATAATTATATATACAAACATACAATAAGAAAAAAAATAATGAGACATTACGTGTGAAACATTATATAGAGATTCAATCAATGTGATGTGGGGGGAGATTCTCCACATAGTCAATATGTTGCAAAATTCTGTGAAATGTCTCACTTATTCTTCCAGCAGTAAGTGATTTTCTCCAAAGGGATACAACTATTAACTTCCGATAGCCACATTGCAACTGAAAATACAATATTTTTTGAAAACATTGATAAAGAGCAGAAAATACTATAAAATAACACGTTTGCTCCCCCAAAAATCTGGTCATGTTTATTTTACTATTGTTATGAGAAAGAGATTTTGTTTAAGAAGTAACTTCTAAAAGGCAACAAGAATCCTGTTTTCAACATATTGCTCTCCCTGGGCCACTGTTTCCACCCATCTCCTGCCCTAATAGCCTCGTTTATACCTGGCGCTAACATACGTCCTGGTCTTGTCCACATTTTCAGACCGGTGTAGATGATTAAAAGATGCATGGTGGTCTGATCGTGATCAGATCTTCCGCAGGCATTTGGGTCTGGATATCTTACACGTGTCGTCGGATGTGGACAGTGAAACCATTTGAATCATTGTCCTGATTTCCCGTCCGTGTCTTCACAGACCTTGTCCCATTCTGTAAATCCCAACATGTTTCAAGCAGACCGATTGTCTCAGTTCCTATGAACTTAAAAGGTAACCTGCCCTGAAACGATTACCGCCCCGTAGCACTCACATCTGTAACCATGAAATGCTTGGACAAGCTGGTCATGACACAAATCAACACCAGCAACTACGCACAACCATTGAAGAGTAGTGGGACAGCATTCCACAACTCTATACGAAGAAGATGTGTCGCGCTGCATGAGGAAAATGGTGGTCACACCACATACTGACTGGTCTTCTGATCCACGCCACTATCTTAAAAAAATAAAAGATTTCTGTAACCAACCGAACCTATCTGTATTCCCAGTCATGTGAAATCCATAGATCTTAATTTATTTCCTGATATGAACTCTAAGTAAAAAATCTTTTGAAATTGTTGCGTGTTTTTGCTCAGTGTACACACACTGACACGCATCCTTTGTCCTGATCTTGTCCACATGGTATTAAAATGTCTCTCTTACCCTTCCACTCTGTCTGCATTGTGACATTTCCTGGTCCTTCGCTGTATGTAGATTATTAGACTGCTGGACTTATTCCACATTTTGTTGTGTTACAGCCTGAAATCAAAATTTATTTGAATTTTTTCACCCCCATCTGACATACAATACCCCATAATGACAAAGTGAAAACATGTTTTTAGAAATGTTTGCTAATTTATTGAAAATTAAATACAGATATCTCATTTACATAGGTTTACATAAGTCAAGTTGGTTGTTGATCATTGCTAGACAGTGATTTTCAGGTCTTTCCATAGATTTATGACAATTTAAGTCAAAACTGTAACTAGGCCAATCAGCAGTATTCAATATCGTCTCGGTAACCAACTCCAGTGTATATTTGGCTTTGTGTTTTTGTCCTACCGAAAAGTGAATTTGTTTCCCAGTGTCTGGTGGAATGCAGATTTTGCCTGTGCTTAGTATTCCATTTATTACTCCCCCCCTAAAAAAAAAATCCCTAGTGGTTGCTGATGACAAGCATACCCATAACATGATGCAGCCACCAATATACTTGAAAATATGAAGAGTGGTACTCAGTGCCTCGTTGCAAACATGATGCAAGTTTTGACATTTTTATTCTATACAGGCCTCCTGTTTTTCACTGTCATTTAGGTTAGTATTGTGTGTAGGGCTCGTGACACATTTCAATATAATTCATTTTAAATTCAGGCTTGAACGCAACAAAATGTGGAAAGGGGATTGAATACTTTGAACTAGGTAAACCAGTATGTAAACATTAAAGGGATTAATTTATTCATGCTATGATATGCAAACATTTAGGGCTTTTGGTTAGAACATCACAAATGTATTTAAAATAAATCTATTCACGTTTCATATACAATTTGTGATGTTATTCATAGCGTGGTTATGGTATGTGGCCCTTATCATAAACAACACAGACCATCTTTACGAAATAACTTTATTTCCAGCACAGACGTGTTTGCATCTTCAGTTTGACTGTCGGCTGTACAGAAACAGTGATCATGACCTCGCCTACACTCAGAGTCAGGGAACACAGACAGAACACAGAGAGAGGGAACACAGAGAGACAGGGGACACAGAGAACACAGACAGAACACAGAGAGCCAGGGGACACAGAGAGCCAGGGAACACAGAGAGACAGGGAACACAGAGACAGAAAACACAGAGACAGAAAACACAGAGAGACAGAAAACACAGAGAGACAGAAAACACAGAGAGACAGAAAACACAGAGAGACAGAAAACACAGAGAGACAGAAAACACAGAGAGACAGAAAACACAGAGAGACAGAAAACACAGAGAGACAGAACACAGAGAGACAGAACACAAAGAGACAGAACACAGAGAGACAGAACACAGAGAGACAGAACACAGGGAGACAGAACACAGGGAGACAGAACACAGGGAGACAGAACACAGGGAGACAGAACACAGAGAGACAGGGAACACAGAGAGAACACAGAGAGACAGGGAACACAGAGAGACAGGGAACACAGAGAGACAGAACACAGAGAGACAGAACACAGAGAGACAGAACACAGAGAGACAGAACACAGAGAGACAGAACACAGGGAGACAGAACACAGGGAGACAGAACACAGAGAGAGAGAGAACACAGAGAGAACACAGAGAGACAGGGAACACAGAGAGACAGAACACAGAGAGACAGAACACAGAGAGACAGAACACAGAGAGACAGAACACAGAGAGACAGAACACAGAGAGACAGAACACAGAGAGACAGAACACAGAGAGGCAGAACACAGAGAGACAGAACACAGAGAGGCAGAACACAAAGAGGCAGAACACAGAGAGGCAGAACACAGAGAGACAGGGAACACAGAGAGACAGGGAACACAGAGAGACAGAACACAGAGAGACAGAACACAGAGAGACAGAACACAGAGAGATGTCACAATGGAAAGAGAAAAGGATGAATCACATTGGTGTTTTAACCAGGGTGGGTAAAGATGGAGGAGACCCAGGGTCTGTAGAGATGGAGGAGACCCAGGGTCTGTAGAGATGGAGGAGACCCAGGGTCTGTAGAGATGGAGGAGACCCAGGGTCTGTAGAGATGGAGGAGACCCAGGGTCTGTAGAGATGGAGGAGACCCAGGGTCTGTAGAGATGGAGGTGACCCAGGGTCTGTAGAGATGGAGGAGACCCAGGGTCTGTAGAGATGGAGGAGACCCAGGGTCTGTAGAGATGGAGGTGTGACCCAGGGTCTGTAGAGATGGAGGAGACCCAGGGTCTGAAGAGATGGAGGAGACCCAGGGTCTGAAGAGATGGAGGAGACCCAGGGTCTGAAGAGATGGAGGAGACCCAGGGTCTGAAGAGATGGAGGTGTGACCCAGGGTCTGTAGAGATGGAGGAGACCCAGGGTCTGTAGAGATGGAGGAGACCCAGGGTCTGTAGAGATGGAGGAGACCCAGGGTCTGTAGAGATGGAGGAGACCCAGGGTCTGTAGAGATGGAGGAGACCCAGGGTCTGTAGAGATGGAGGAGACCCAGGGTCTGTAGAGATGGAGGAGACCCAGGGTCTGTAGAGATGGAGGAGACCCAGGGTCTGTAGAGATGGAGGAGACCCAGGGTCTGTAGAGATGGAGGAGACCCAGGGTCTGTAGAGATGGAGGAGACCCAGGGTCTGTAGAGATGGAGGAGACCCAGGGTCTGTAGAGATGGGGGGTGTATTCTCAGTGATGTGACCCAGGGTCTGTAGAGATGGGGGGGGTGTATTCTCAGTGATGCGAAATGTTCTGAACGTTGCATATTGAAATAGAATAGGAATTCAGACAGCCAATCACATCCGTTCAACACCACACATTTCTACCTGAACGTTCTGTAAGGACCTCTTGAACAGGCCCTGTGCTCCTCACTTCCTGGTGTCGAAGTCGCTGCCAGGTTCCGTTCTAACTCAACACTTTATTTCTCTCAGGAGTCATGAAGGGTGTGGCTCCAAAACCACAAACTACATCAAGTTGGACTTTGGTTTTCAGTACAGGTTTTGTTTATTTGGGGAATTTATTTTTCATTTTTAAAGGACTGGGATACATGTATTTGTTTGGACAAAATCAAATAAAAATAGCTTCCTTCCTTCCTCCCGACTTCATTCTCTTGATTAAAAGGCAAACTAAGCCACGAACAAAAGCAGTGATAACAACTGACATGATCAAACCAGGTTAGTTTCTGCAACAATAAACACATGCACGCACACACACACTTCCACTGCCAAACGACTAACGACGGCCAGCGGACAGATCTGAGAACACATACAGGGTTTCCACGCCTTGGATGAGCCCTGGTTTCACTCTCAAGACACACAACCTTGTTCTAAGGTCACCTTCATCCCAAACCAGTTTGGCCCATTTCTGTGTGTTTATTTATGTCATCCTAACCCCCCTTGCACCGACTCGGGACTGTATCTCAATAGTCTAGAGACGCTTCCTCCTCACCCCCTCTCCATGTCAATAGTCTAGAGACGCTTCCTCCTCACCCCCTCTCCATGTCAATAGTCTAGAGACGCTTCCTCCTCACCCCCTCTCCATGTCAATAGTCTAGAGACGCTTCCTCCTCACCCCCTCTCCATGTCAATAGTCTAGAGACGCTTCCTCCTCACCCCCTCTCCATGTCAATAGTCTAGAGACGCTTCCTCCTCACCCCCTCTCCATGTCAATAGTCTAGAGACGCTTCCTCCTCACCCCCTCTCCATGTCAATAGTCTAGAGACGCTTCCTCCTCTCCATCTCAATAGTCTAGAGACGCTTCCTCCTCACCCCCTCTCCATGTCAATAGTCTAGAGACGCTTCCTCCTCTCCATCTCAATAGTCTAGAGACGCTTCCTCCTCACCCCCTCTCCATGTCAATAGTCTAGAGGCGCTTCCTCCTCACCCCCTCTCCATGTCAATAGTCTAGAGACGCTTCCTCCTCACCCCCTCTCCATGTCAATAGTCTAGAGACGCTTCCTCCTCACCCCCTCTCCATGTCAATAGTCTAGAGACGCTTCCTCCTCACCCCCTCTCCATGTCAATAGTCTAGAGACGCTTCCTCCTCTCGCTTCCTCCTCACCCCTCTCCATGTCAATAGTCTAGAGACGCTTCCTCCTCACCCCCTCTCCATGTCAATAGTCTAGAGACGCTTCCTCCTCACCCCCTCTCCATGTCAATAGTCTAGAGACGCTTCCTCCTCACCCCCTCTCCATGTCAATAGTCTAGAGGCGCTTCCTCCTCTCCATGTCAATAGTCTAGAGGCGCTTCCTCCTCACCCCCTCTCCATGTCAATAGTCTAGAGACGCTTCCTCCTCTCCATGTCAATAGTCTAGAGACGCTTCCTCCTCTCCATGTCAATAGTCTAGAGACGCTTCCTCCTCACCCCCTCTCCATGTCAATAGTCTAGAGACGCTTCCTCCTCACCCCCTCTCCATGTCAATAGTCTAGAGACGCTTCCTCCTCACCCCCTCTCCATGTCAATAGTCTAGAGACGCTTCCTCCTCACCCCCTCTCCATGTCAATAGTCTAGAGGCGCTTCCTCCTCACCCCCTCTCCATGTCAATAGTCTAGAGACGCTTCCTCCTCTCCATGTCAATAGTCTAGAGACGCTTCCTCCTCTCCATGTCAATAGTCTAGAGACGCTTCCTCCTCACCCCTCTCCATGTCAATAGTCTAGAGACGCTTCCTCCTCTCCATGTCAATAGTCTAGAGACGCTTCCTCCTCTCCATGTCAATAGTCTAGAGACGCTTCCTCCTCACCCCTCTCCATGTCAATAGTCTAGAGGCGCTTCCTCCTCACCCCCTCTCCATGTCAATAGTCTAGAGACGCTTCCTCCTCTCCATGTCAATAGTCTAGAGACGCTTCCTCCTCTCCATGTCAATAGTCTAGAGACGCTTCCTCCTCACCCCCTCTCCATGTCAATAGTCTAGAGACGCTTCCTCCTCTCGCTTCCTCCTCACCCCCTCTCCATGTCAATAGTCTAGAGACGCTTCCTCCTCTCCATGTCAATAGTCTAGAGACGCTTCCTCCTCTCCATGTCAATAGTCTAGAGACGCTTCCTTCTCACCCCCTCTCCATGTCAATAGTCTAGAGACGCTTCCTCCTCACCCCCTCTCCATGTCAATAGTCTAGAGACGCTTCCTCCTCTCGCTTCCTCCTCACCCCCTCTCCATGTCAATAGTCTAGAGACGCTTCCTCCTCTCGCTTCCTCCTCACCCCCTCTCCATGTCAATAGTCTAGAGACGCTTCCTCCTCTCCATGTCAATAGTCTAGAGGCGCTTCCTCCTCACCCCCTCTCCATGTCAATAGTCTAGAGACGCTTCCTCCTCACCTCCTCTCCATGTCAATAGTCTAGAGACGCTTCCTCCTCACCCCCTCTCCATGTCAATAGTCTAGAGGCGCTTCCTCCTCACCCCCTCTCCATGTCAATAGTCTAGAGACGCTTCCTCCTCTCCATGTCAATAGTCTAGAGGCGCTTCCTCCTCACCCCCTCTCCATGTCAATAGTCTAGAGACGCTTCCTACTCACCCCCTCTCCATGTCAATAGTCTAGAGACGCTTCCTCCTCTCCATGTCAATAGTCTAGAGGCGCTTCCTCCTCACCCCCTCTCCATGTCAATAGTCTAGAGACGCTTCCTCCTCTCCATGTCAATTGTCTATTCGGGTCAGTGTGTGTCCGTGCATCCGTCTGTGTGTAAAAAATCGAACTGAGCCGAGCGAACAGTGTGAAGTATGGCACCAGAGACATCTCATCTTACACCAACAGCCAAACAAACAAACAAACGGTCTTCAGTCAAAAGACAAAACGAAAAACCATAAAAGCGACAGTAACAAAAAATGAGATTGAAGAGACTTGAGTGAAGTGAAAGACGTTCCCATGATGCTCAGGCAGGGGGTCTTCAGTGGAGACGGCCGGTCCTGCTCTGAACTAGGCCGGGGTATATTATGGTATTAGACCCGATTCATACGATACGTGGACCAGAACAGGCCCTGATCTGTTACAGTGTAAGAGCTCCATCGATCCACAACATCAATACTTGATTGGCTAAGAGGACTCACTAGTTGTAGAATGAGAACAGATCAGACGGCCCACACTGGGGGCCGGCGTGATCTAGACAGTCTTTTCTGGTTTTGATCGTCTCCAGCTCTGCTTCCGTGAAAGTGGGTGTGGTCGAGTCTCAGGTCAGAGCGAATGAGACACAAGCGGCTGTGTTCGGTCTGTCTGAAACTCAAGTCTGCAGGTTCGAGTCACAGAGAGGCCCAGCAGCACTGACTGATGACTGGCCCTGTCTGAGGCCTACAGTGCTGCCTATATGGGCCTCTGTGGGGGGCAGCCTCCCTACTCTCCTCTATATGACTCTCTGTGTGTGGGGGCAGCCTCCCTCCTCTCCTCTATATGACTCTCTGTGTGTGGGGGCAGCCTCCCTCCTCTCCTCTATATGACTCTCTGTGTGGGGGGGGGCAGCCTTCCTCCTCTATATGACTCTCTCTGTGTGGGGGGCAGCCTCCCTCCTCTATATGACCCTCTCTGTGTGGGGGGGGGGCAGCCTCCCTCCTCTATATGACCCTCTCTGTGTGGGGGGCAGCCTCCCTCCTCTCCTCTATGACTCTCTGTGTGGGGGGGGGGGGCAGCCTCCCTCCTCTATATGACTCTGTGTGTGGGGGGCAGCCTCCCTCCTCTATATGACTCTCTCTGTGTGGGGGGCAGCCTCCCTCCTCTATATGACTCTCTCTGTGTGGGGGGCAGCCTCCCTCCTCTCCTCTATATGACTCTCTGTGTGGGGGGGCAGCCTCCCTCCTCTCCTCTATATGACTCTCTGTGTGGGGGGGCAGCCTCCCTCCTCTCCTCTATATGACTCTCTCTGTGTGTGGGGGGGGGGCAGCCTCCCTCCTCTATATGACTCTCTCTGTGTGGGGGGCAGCCTCCCTCCTCTATATGACTCTCTGTGTGTGTGGGGGGCAGCCTCCCTCCTCTATATGACTCTCTGTGTGTGGGGAGCAGCCTCCCTCCTCTCCTCTATATGACTCTCTCTGTGTGGGGGGCAGCCTCCCTCCTCTATATGACTCTCTGTGTGTGGGGAGCAGCCTCCCTCCTCTCCTCTATATGACTCTCTCTGTGTGGGGGGCAGCCTCCCTCCTCTATATGACTCTCTCTGTGTGGTGGGGCAGCCTCCCTCCTCTATATGACTCTCTCTGTGTGGGGGGGGGGGCAGCCTCCCTCCTCTATATGACTCTCTCTGTGTGGGGGGCAGCCTCCCTCCTCTATATGACTCTCTGTGTGGGGAGCAGCCTCCCTCCTCTCCTCTATATGACTCTCTCTGTGTGGGGGGCAGCCTCCCTCCTCTATATGACTCTCTCTGTGTGGTGGGGCAGCCTCCCTCCTCTATATGACTCTCTGTGTGTGGGGGCAGCCTCCCTCCTCTATATGACTCTCTCTGTGTGGGGGGCAGCCTTCCTCCTCTATATGACTCTCTCTGTGTGGGGGGCAGCCTCCCTCCTCTATATGACTCTGTGTGTGGGGGGCAGCCTCCCTCCTCTATATGACTCTCTCTGTGTGGGGGGCAGCCTCCCTTCGCTATATGACTCTCTGTGTGTGAGGGGCAGCCTCCCTCCTCTATATGACTCTCTGTGTGGGGGAGGCAGCCTCCCTCTTCTCCTCTATATGACTCTCTCTGTGTATGTGGGGGGGCAGCCTCCCTCTCCTCTATATGACTCTCTGTGTGTGGGGGGCAGCCTCCCTCCTCTATGACTCTCGGTGTGTGGAGGGCAGCCTCCCTCCTCTATATGACTCTCTGTGTGGGGGGGGGCAGCCTCCCTCCTCTACATGACTCTCTGTGTGTGGGGGGCAGCTTCCCTCCGCTATATGACTCTCTCTGTGTGGGGGGCACTCTCCCTCCGCTATATGACTCTCTCTCTTGTGTGTGGGGGGGCAGCCTCCCCCTCCTCTATATGACTCTCTGTGTGTGGGGGGCAGCCTCCCTCCTCTACATGACTCTCTGTGTGTGGGGGGCAGCTTCCCTCCGCTATATGACTCTCTCTGTGTGGGGGGCACTCTCCCTCCGCTATATGACTCTCTCTCTTGTGTGTGGGGCAGCCTCCCTCCTCTCCTCTATATGACTCTCTGTGTGGGGGGCAGCCTCCCTCCTCTATATGACTCTCTCTGTATGTGGGGGGGCAGCCTCCCTCCTCTATATGACTCTCTCTGTATGTGGGGGGGCAGCCTCCCTCCTCTATATGACTCTCTGTGTGGGGGGGGGGGGGGGGGGCAGCCTCCCTCCTCTATATGACTCTCTCTGTGTGGGGGGCAGCCTCCCTCCTCTATATGACTCTCTCTCTGTGTGGAGGGCAGCCTCCCTCCTCTATATGACTCTCTGTGTGCGGGGGGCAGCCTCCCTCCTCTATATGACTCTCTCTGTATGTGGGGGGGCAGCCTCCCTCCTCTACATGACTCTCTGTGTGTGGGGGCAGCTTCCCTCCTCTATATGACTCTCTGTGTGTGGGGGCAGCCTCCCTCCTCTACATGACTCTCTGTGTGTGGGGGGCAGCTTCCCTCCGCTATATGACTCTCTCTGTGTGGGGGCAGCCTCCCTCCTCTATATGACTCTCTGTGTGTGGGGGCAGCCTCCCTCCTTTATATGACTCTCTGTGTGTGTGGGGCAGCCTCCCTCTCCTCTATATGACTCTCTCTGTGTGGGGGCAGCCTCCCTCCTCTATATGACTCTGTGTGGGGGCAGCCTCCCTCCGCTATATGACTCTCTCTCTGTGTGTGGGGGGCAGCCTCCCTCCTCTCCTCTATATGACTCTCTCTGTGTGTGGGGGGCAGCCTCACTCCTCTCCTCTATATGACTCTCTCTGTGTGTGGGGGCAACCTCCCTCCCTCCTCTATATGACTCTCTCTGTGTGGGGGGGGCAGCCTCCCTCCTCTATATGACTCTCTCTGTGTGGGGTGGGCAGCCTCCCTCCTCTATATGACTCTCTGTGTGGGGGGGGGGCAGCCTCCCTCCTCTATATGACTCTCTGTGTGGGGGGGGGGGGGGGCAGCCTCCCTCCTCTATATGACTCTCTCTCTGTGTGGGGGGCAGCCTCCCTCCTCTATATGACTCTCTCTCTGTGTGGAGGGCAGCCTCCCTCCTCTATATGACTCTCTGTGTGCGGGGGGGCAGCCTCCCTCCTCTATATGACTCTCTCTGTATGTGGGGGGGCAGCCTCCCTCCTCTACATGACTCTCTGTGTGTGGGGGGCAGCTTCCCTCCTCTATATGACTCTCTGTGTGTGGGGGGCAGCCTCCCTCCTCTACATGACTCTCTGTGTGTGGGGGGCAGCTTCCCTCCGCTATATGACTCTCTCTGTGTGGGGGGGGCAGCCTCCCTCCTCTATATGACTCTCTGTGTGTGGGGGGCAGCCTCCCTCCTTTATATGACTCTCTGTGTGTGTGGGGCAGCCTCCCTCTCCTCTATATGACTCTCTCTGTGTGGGGGGCAGCCTCCCTCCTCTATATGACTCTGTGTGGGGGGCAGCCTCCCTCCGCTATATGACTCTCTCTCTGTGTGTGGGGGGCAGCCTCCCTCCTCTCCTCTATATGACTCTCTCTGTGTGTGGGGGGCAGCCTCACTCCTCTCCTCTATATGACTCTCTCTGTGTGTGGGGGGCAACCTCCCTCCCTCCTCTATATGACTCTCTCTGTGTGGGGGGGGCAGCCTCCCTCCTCTATATGACTCTCTCTGTGTGGGGTGGGCAGCCTCCCTCCTCTATATGACTCTCTGTGTGGGGGGGGGGCAGCCTCCCTCCTCTATATGACTCTCTGTGTGGGGGGCACCCTCCCTCCTCTATATGACTCTCTCTGTGTGGGGGGGGGCAGCCTCCCTCCTCTATATGACTCTCTGTGTGGGGGGGGGGGGCAGCCTTCCTCCTCTATATGACTCTCTCTGTGTGGGGGCAGCCTCCCTCCTCTATATGACTCTCTGTGTGGGGGAGGCAGCCTCCCTCCTCTCCTCTATATGACTCTCTCTGTGTGTGGGGGCAGGGCAGCCTCCCTCCTCTCCTCTATATGACTCTCTCTGTGTGTCGGGGGGGGGAAGCCTCCCTCCTCTCCTCTATATGACTCTCTCTGTGTGGGGGGCAGCCTCCCTCCTCTATATGACTCTCTGTGTGGGGGAGGCAGCCTCCCTCCTCTCCTCTATATGACTCTCTCTGTGTGTCGGGGCAGGGCAGCCTCCCTCCTCTCCTCTATATGACTCTCTCTGTGTGTCGGGGGGGGGAAGCCTCCCTCCTCTCGTACAACAATATAAACATTTAAGAATAAACAAAGTCCCCCCCCCCCTCAGTAATAGTGTTTTCAATATGAAACAGTGGTCACACCCCGTCAGATTCTAACATTAACAAGGCCGCAGTTCAGTATCTCTGTCCGTCTGCCTTAGACACAGCAAGGGGGAGAGAGGGAGGGATGGAGGCTGCTCCCCTCCACACAGAGGGAGGAGTGTTGAGTGATGTCATCCTCTATCGCTACTTCAAAACCAGGTGAAGTCCCTCCCCCATTTGGTGGAGCCCCTCCCCCGTTTCATCTGGAGAGAAACAGACCGAGAGAGCAAGAGAGAGAGCGAGATGGAGCGAGAGATGGAGCGAGCGAGAGAGAGATGGAGCGAGCGAGAGAGAGATGGAGCGAGCGAGAGAGAGATGGAGCGAGCGAGAGAGAGATGGAGCGAGCGAGAGAGAGATGGAGCGAGAGAGAGTGCGAGATGGAGCGAGAGAGAGTGCGAGATGGAGCGAGAGAGAGTGCGAGATGGAGCGAGAGAGAGTGCGAGATGGAGCGAGAGAGAGTGCGAGATGGAGCGAGAGAGAGTGCGAGATGGAGCGAGAGAGAGTGCGAGATGGAGCGAGAGAGAGTGCGAGATGGAGCGAGACAGAGTGCGAGATGGAGCGAGACAGAGTGCGAGATGGAGCGAGAGAGAGTGCGAGATGGAGCGAGAGAGAGTGCGAGATGGAGCGAGAGAGAGTGCGAGATGGAGCGAGAGAGAGTGCGAGATGGAGCGAGAGAGAGTGCGAGATGGAGCGAGAGAGTGCGAGATGGAGCGAGAGAGAGTGCGAGATGGAGCGAGAGAGAGCGAGATGGAGAGAGAGAGAGTGCGAGATGGAGCGAGAGAGAGTGCGAGATGGAGCGAGAGAGAGTGCGAGATGGAGCGAGAGAGAGTGCGAGATGGAGAGAGAGAGAGCGAGATGGAGAGAGAGAGAGATGGAGCGAGAGAGAGTGCGAGATGGAGCGAGAGAGAGTGCGAGATGGAGCGAGAGAGAGTGCGAGATGGAGAGAGAGAGAGCGAGATGGAGAGAGAGAGAGATGGAGCGAGAGAGAGCGAGATGGAGAGAGAGATAGCGAGATGGAGCGAGAAAGAGAGCGAGATGGAGCGAGAAAGAGAGCGAGATGGAGCGAGAGAGAAAGAGAGCGAGATGGAGCGAGAGAGAAAGAGAGCGAGATGGAGCGAGAGAGAAAGAGAGCGAGATGGAGCGAGAGAGAGTGCGAGATGGAGCGAGAGAGAGTGCGAGATGGAGCGAGAGAGAGTGCGAGATGGAGCGAGAGAGAGTGCGAGATGGAGCGAGAGAGAGTGCGAGATGGAGCGAGAGAGAGTGCGAGATGGAGCGAGAGAGAGTGCGAGATGGAGCGAGAGAGAGTGCGAGATGGAGCGAGAGCGAAAGCGAGATGGAGCGAGAGCGAAGTGCGAGATGGAGCGAGAGAGAGTGCGAGATGGAGCGAGAGAGAGTGCGAGATGGAGCGAGAGAGAGTGCGAGATGGAGAGAGAGAGTGCGAGATGGAGCGAGAGAGAGAGAGAGCGAGATGGAGAGAGAGAGAGCGAGATGGAGAGAGAGAGAGAGATAGCGAGATGGAGCGAGAGAGAAAGAGAGCGAGATGGAGCGAGAGAGAAAGAGAGCGAGATGGAGCGAGAGAGAAAGAGAGCGAGATGGAGCGAGAGAGAAAGAGAGCGAGATGGAGCGAGAGAGAGCGAGATGGAGCGAGAGAGAGCGAGATGGAGCGAGAGAGAAAGAGAGCGAGATGGAGCGAGAGAGAAAGAGAGCGAGATGGAGCGAGAGAGAAAGAGAGCGAGATGGAGAGAGAGAAAGAGAGCGAGATGGAGCGAGAGAGAAAGAGAGCGAGATGGAGCGAGAGAGAGCGAGATGGAGCGAGAGAGAAAGAGAGCGAGATGGAGCGAGAGAGAAAGAGAGCGAGATGGAGCGAGAGAGAAAGAGAGCGAGATGGAGCGAGAGAGAAAGAGAGCGAGATGGAGCGAGAGAGAAAGAGAGCGAGATGGAGCGAGAGAGAAAGAGAGCGAGAGAGAGCGAGATGGAGCGAGAGAGCGAGATGGAGCGAGAGAGAGAGCGAGAAGGAGAGAGAGCGAGATGGAGAGAGAGCGAGATGGAGAGAGAGAGAGAGATGGAGAGAGAGAGAGAGCGAGATGGAGAGAGAGCGAGATGGAGAGAGAGCGAGAGAGCGAGATGGAGAGAGAGCGAGATGGAGTGAGAGAGAAAGATGGAGAGAGAGATGGAGCGAGAGAGAGCGAGATGGAGCGAGAGAGAAAGAGTGCGAGATGGAGCGAGAGAGAAAGAGAGCGAGATGGAGCGAGAGAGAAAGAGAGCGAGATGGAGCGAGAGAGAAAGAGAGCGAGATGGAGCGAGAGAGAAAGAGAGCGAGATGGAGCGAGAGAGAGCGAGATGGAGCGAGAGAAAGCGAGATGGAGCGAGAGAGAGAGCGAGAAGGAGAGAGAGCGAGATGGAGAGAGAGCGAGATGGAGAGAGAGAGCGAGATGGAGAGAGAGCGAGATGGAGAGAGAGCGAGATGGAGTGAGAGAGAAAGATGGAGAGAGAGATGGAGCGAGAGAGAGCGAGAGAGAGAGCGAGAGAGGGAGATCGGGAGGGAGCAAGAGAGGGAGCGAGAGGGGGAGCGAGCAAGAGGGAGCGAGAGAGGGAGCGAGATGGAGAGAGAGAGCGAGATGGAGAGAGAGCGAGATGGAGAGAGAGAGCGCGAGATGGAGCGAGAGAGAGAGCGAGATGGAGCGAGAGAGAAAGAGAGCGAGATGGAGCGAGAGAGAGAGCGAGATGGAGAGAGCGAGATGGAGCGAGAGAGAGCGAGAGAGAGGGAGATAGGGAGGGAGCAAGAAAGGGAGCGAGAGGGGGAGCGAGCAAGAGAGAGAGAGAGGGAGCGAGAGAGCGAGATGGAGCGAGAGAGAGAGAGTGAGATGGAGTGAGAGAGAGAGCGAGATGGAGTGAGAGAGAGAGCGAGATGGAGCGAGAGAGAGAGTGAGAAATGGAGAGAGAGAGAGCGAGATGGAGAGAGAGCGAGATGGAGAGAGAGAGCGAGATGGAGAGAGAGAGAAATGGAGAGAGAGAGAGCGAGATGGAGCGAGAGAGATGGAGCGAGAGATGGAGCGAGAGAGATGGAGCGAGAGAGATGGAGCGAGAGAGATGGAGCGAGAGAGATGGAGCGAGAGAGATGGAGCGAGAGAGATGGAGCGAGAGAGATGGAACGAGAGAGATGGAGCGAGAGAGATGGAGCAAGAGAGCGAGAGAGATGGAGCGAGAGAGCGAGAGAGATGGAGCGAGAGAGATGGAGCGAGAGAGATGGAGCGAGAGAGATGGAGCGAGAGAGATGGAGCGAGAGAGATGGAGCGAGAGAGAGAGAGAGATGGAGCGAGAGAGAGAGATGGAGCGAGAGAGAGAGAGATGGAGCGAGAGAGAGAGAGATGGAGCGAGAGAGAGATGGAGCGAGAGAGAGATGGAGCGAGAGAGAGATGGAGCGAGAGAGAGAGAGAGCGAGAGAGAGAGAGAGAGATGGAGCGAGAGAGTTAGCATTGAGGTCAAACTAGAAAAGGAAAGTTTGTCCAGAACAGAAATGTCTATGTCACCACACCTTTGATTGTGCCAATCAGAAAGCAGCTCTCGTCTGGTAAGTTGTAAACCATCTGGGGACATTAGAAAACATTAAAACAGAAATCTAGTTTAAAACCAGAACAATACAACTGAACCAGTAATGTTTAGGCATACTGATACAGTATCAAATCAAACGACTAGATATGTCCACTAGCTGTGATGCACAGTCTGGATGGGGGACTGTTTTGAATGGTGCACCCAGTACTTCCTGAATAGGCTGAAGGGGGGAAGGGTTAGGGTGGGACACAGCAGCAGTCGGTAAATATAACAACACCTGATGGACAGAGAACATCCACCTCTTCCTGGTCAGAGATAACATCAGGAGGTGTGTGCCTGGACACTGCACAGTGTGTGTGTGTGTGTGTGTGTGTGTGTGTGTGTGTGTGTGTGTGTGTGTACCTGGTCACTGAACAGTGTGTGTGTGTGTGTGTGTGTGTGTGTGTGTGTGTGTGTGTGTGTGTGTGTGTGTGTGTACCTGGTCACTGAACAGTGTGTGTGTGTGTGTGTGTGTGTGTGTGTGTGTGTGTGTGTGTACCTGGTCACTGCACAGTGTGTGTGTGTACCTGGTCACTGAACAGTGTGTGTGTGTACCTGGTCACTGCACAGTGTGTGTGTGTGTGTGTACCTGGTCACTGAACAGTGTGTGTGTGTACCTGGTCACTGAACAGTGTGTGTGTGTACCTGGTCACTGAACAGTGTGTGTGTGTGTGTACCTGGTCACTGAACAGTGTGTGTGTGTACCTGGTCACTGAACAGTGTGTGTGTGTGTGTACCTGGTCACTGAACAGTGTGTGTGTGTGTGTGTGTGTGTGTGTGTGTGTGTACCTGGTCACTGAACAGTGTGTGTGTGTACCTGGTCACTGAACAGTGTGTGTGTGTGTGTGTGTAACTGGTCACTGAACAGTGTGTGTGTGTGTGTGTATGTGTGTGTACCTGGTCACTGAACAGTGTGTGTGTGTGTGTGTGTGTGTGTGTGTGTAACTGGTCACTGAACAGTGTGTGTGTGTGTGTGTGTGTGTGTGTAACTGGTCACTGAACAGTGTGTGTGTGTGTAACTGGTCACTGAACAGTGTGTGTGTGTGTGTGTGTGTGTGTGTGTGTGTGTGTACCTGGTCACTGAGCACTGTGTGTGTGTGTGTGTGTACCTGGTCACTGAGCAGTGTGTGTGTGTGTGTGTGTGTGTGTTTTGTACCTGGTCACTGAACAGTGTGTGTGTGTGTGTGTGTGTGTACCTGGTCACTGAACAGTGTGTGTGTGTGTACCTGGTCACTCAGCAGTATGTGTGTGTGTGTGTACCTGGTCACTCAGCAGTATGTGTGTGTGTGTGTACCTGGTCACTCAGCAGTATGTGTGTGTTTGTGTGTGTGTGTGTGTACCTGGTCACTCAGCAGTGTGTGTGTGTACCTGGTCACTCAGCAGTATGTGTGTGTACCTGGTCACTCAGCAGTGTGTGTGTGTGTGTACCTGGTCACTCAGCAGTGTGTGTGTGTGTGTACCTGGTCACTCAGCAGTGTGTGTGTGTGTGTACCTGGTCACTCAGCAGTTTGTGTGTGTGTGTGTACCTGGTCACTCAGCAGTGTGTGTGTGTGTGTACCTGGTCACTCAGCAGTGTGTGTGTGTGTGTACCTGGTCACTCAGCAGCATGTGTGTGTGTACCTGGTCACTCAGCAGCATGTGTGTGTGTACCTGGTCACTCAGCAGTGTGTGTGTGTGTGTGTGTGTGTGTACCTGGTCACTCAGCAGCATGTGTGTGTGTACCTGGTCACTCAGCAGTGTGTGTGTGTGTGTGTGTGTGTACCTGGTCACTCAGCAGTATGTGTGTGTACCTGGTCACTCAGCAGTGTGTGTGTGTGTGTACCTGGTCACTCAGCAGTGTGTGTGTGTGTGTGTACCTGGTCACTCAGCAGTGTGTGTGTGTGTGTACCTGGTCACTCAGCAGTGTGTGTGTGTGTGTACCTGGTCACTCAGCAGTATGTGTGTGTGTGTACCTGGTCACTCAGCAGTGTGTGTGTGTACCTGGTCACTGAACAGTGTGTGTGTGTGTACCTGGTCACTCAGCAGTGTGTGTGTGTACCTGGTCACTCAGCAGTATGTGTGTGTGTGTACCTGGTCACTCAGCAGTGTGTGTGTGTGTGTACCTGGTCACTCAGCAGTATGTGTGTGTGTGTACCTGGTCACTCAGCAGTGTGTGTGTGTGTGTACCTGGTCACTCAGCAGTATGTGTGTGTGTGTACCTGGTCACTCAGCAGTGTGTGTGTGTGTGTACCTGGTCACTCAGCAGTATGTGTGTGTACCTGGTCACTCAGCAGTGTGTGTGTGTGTGTGTGTGTGTACCTGGTCACTCAGCAGTATGTGTGTGTACCTGGTCACTCAGCAGTGTGTGTGTGTGTGTACCTGGTCACTCAGCAGTGTGTGTGTGTGTGTGTACCTGGTCACTCAGCAGTGTGTGTGTGTGTGTACCTGGTCACTCAGCAGTGTGTGTGTGTGTGTACCTGGTCACTCAGCAGTATGTGTGTGTGTGTACCTGGTCACTCAGCAGTGTGTGTGTGTACCTGGTCACTGAACAGTGTGTGTGTGTGTACCTGGTCACTCAGCAGTGTGTGTGTGTACCTGGTCACTCAGCAGTATGTGTGTGTGTGTACCTGGTCACTCAGCAGTGTGTGTGTGTGTGTACCTGGTCACTCAGCAGTATGTGTGTGTGTGTACCTGGTCACTCAGCAGTGTGTGTGTGTGTGTACCTGGTCACTCAGCAGTATGTGTGTGTGTGTACCTGGTCACTCAGCAGTGTGTGTGTGTGTGTACCTGGTCACTCAGCAGTATGTGTGTGTACCTGGTCACTCAGCAGTGTGTGTGTGTGTGTGTGTGTGTGTGTACCTGGTCACTCAGCAGTGTGTGTGTGTGTGTGTACCTGGTCACTCAGCAGTGTGTGTGTGTGTACCTGGTCACTCAGCAGTGTGTGTGTGTGTACCTGGTCACTCAGCAGTATGTGTGTGTGTACCTGGTCACTCAGCAGTGTGTGTGTGTGTGTACCTGGTCACTCAGCAGTATGTGTGTGTACCTGGTCACTCAGCAGTGTGTGTGTGTGTGTGTGTGTGTGTGTGTGTACCTGGTCACTCAGCAGTGTGTGTGTGTGTGTGTACCTGGTCACTCAGCAGTGTGTGTGTGTGTACCTGGTCACTCAGCAGTGTGTGTGTGTGTGTACCTGGTCACTCAGCAGTGTGTGTGTGTGTGTGTACCTGGTCACTCAGCAGTGTGTGTGTGTGTGTGTGTGTGTACCTGGTCACTCAGCAGTGTGTGTGTGTACCTGGTCACTCAGCAGTATGTGTATCCCAGTGGGTCCTTGTCGGTAGACCTGGTTGATGTGTCCCAGTGGAACACTGCACACACACGCCACCTTCCTGATCAACTCTGCCGCAGTTAGCTCCTCCAGGTACAGAGCATGGTACACTGCACACACACACACACACACACACACACACACAGACACACACACACACACACACACACACACACACACACACACACACACACACACACACACACACATTAAAACGCACAGTATAATGGAGACACACATTAAAACACACAAGAGTATACAGTAGAATGGAGACACACAGAGGTGTCTACAGTAGAATGGAGACACACAGAGGTGTCTACGGTAGAATGGAGACACACAGAGGTGTCTACGGTAGAATGGAGACACACAGAGGTGTCTACGGTAGAATGGAGACACACAGAGGTGTCTACGGTAGAATGGAGACACACAGAGGTGTCTACAGTAGAATGGAGACACACAGAGGTGTCTACGGTAGAATGGAGACACACAGAGGTGTCTACAGTAGAATGGAGACACACAGAGGTGTCTACAGTAGAATGGAGACACACAGAGGTGTCTACAGTTGAATGGAGACACACAGAGGTGTCTACAGTAGAATGGAGACACACAGAGGTGTCTACAGTAGAATGGAGACACACAGAGGTGTCTACAGTAGAATGGAGACACACAGAGGTGTCTACAGTAGAATGGAGACACACAGAGGTGTCTACGGTAGAATGGAGACACACAGAGGTGTCTACGGTAGAATGGAGACACACAGAGGTGTCTACAGTAGAATGGAGACACACAGAGGTGTCTACAGTAGAATGGAGACACACAGAGGTGTCTACAGTAGAATGGAGACACACAGAGGTGTCTACAGTAGAATGGAGACACACAGAGGTGTCTACAGTAGAATGGAGACACACAGAGGTGTCTACAGTAGAATGGAGACACACAGAGGTGTCTACAGTAGAATGGAGACAGGCGTTAACATTTCTGTTTATACCTGCACTTTCCCATTTCTTCTGAGTAAGTACAAACAGTATATTTAAAAGGGTCAATCTGCATTTCAAACCCTGCCACTGTTTTGAGAAACGGGGCTGGATAAATTCACCTATGGGTGCTCGGACTGACCACAATGATAGTTTAAACCATGTTTTCAGGCTAAACTGTGTTTGCAAACATTGGAGTAAAACAAGCATAAATCCTGGGTTTTGATAGGGATTTAAAAGTCGTAAAAGTGGATGTGAAAACTGCAGATTGACCCTTTAAACACAAACCATATAAATGAGGTGTGTCACTGCGCTCTCTGTTCTGGCTGTTACAGCGTCTCTCCAGCAGGGGGCTCTCTATCTCACACTCCTGACACACATAGAGGGTCAACCTGGGACACACCGACCTGCAGGAATACAGAGACATGTTAGAAACTCATACACAATTACATAACTCTCACACATACCTCTCTCTCTCTCTCTCTCTCTCTCACACATACCTCTCTCTCTCTCTCACACACACATACCTCTCTCTCTCGCTCTCTCACACATCTCTCTCACACATACCCCTCTCTCTCACATACCTCTCTCTCACACATACCTCTCTCTCTCACACATACCTCTCTCTCACACACATACCTCTCTCTCTCTCTCACACATACCTCTCTCTCTCTCACACACATACCTCTCTCTCTCTCACACATACCTCTCTCTCTCTCACACACACATACCTCTCTCTCTCACACACACATACCTCTCTCTCTCTCACACACATCTCTCTCTCTCTCTCTCTCTCTCTCTCACACACATACTTCTCTCTCTCTCTCTCACACATCTCTCACACATACCTCTCTCTCTCACACATACCTCTCTCTCTCACACATACCTCTCTCTCTCTCACACATACCTCTCTCTCTCTCACACATACCTCTCTCTCTCTCTCATACACACATACCTCTCTCTCTCACACACACATCTCTCTCTCACACATCTCTCTCTCTCTCACACACATCTCTCTCTCTCTCTCTCTCTCACGCATCTCTCTCTCTCTCACACATCTCTCTCTCTCTCTCTCTCTCTCACACACACACACACATCTCTCTCTCTCTCTCTCTCACACATCTCTCTCTCGCTCTCTCTCACACACACATCTCTCTCTCTCACACATCTCTCTCTCTCGCTCTCTCTCACACACACATCTCTCTCTCTCACACATCTCTCTCTCACACATCTCTCTCTCTCTCTCACACACACACCTCTCTCTCTCACACACACACCTCTCTCTCACACACACACACACACCTCTCTCTCACCCACCCACACACCCCTCTCGCTCTCACCCCCCACCTCTCCCACATACTCTCTCTCGCTCTCCCACACACACCCCTCTCTCTCTATTCATTTTTTTTTTAAATAACAGTGAACATTACACTCACAGAAGCTCCAAAAGAATAAAGACATTACAGATGTCTATATGTATATATACAGTGTTGTAATGATGGGCACATAGTTAAAGTACAAATAAATAAGCATAAATATGGGTTGTATTTACAATGGTGTTTATTCTTCACTGGTTGCCTTTTTCTTGTGGCAACAGGTCACAAATCTTGCTGCTGTGATGGCACACTGTGGTATTTCACCCAGTAGATATGGGAGTTTATCAAAATTGGGTTCTTTTTCAAAATCTTTGTGGATCTGTGTAATCTGAGGGAAATATGTCTCTAATATGGTCATACATTTGGCAGGAGGTTAGGACGTGCATCTCAGTTTCCACCTCATTTTGTGGGCAGTGAGCACATAGCCTGTCTTCACTTGAGAGCCATGTCTGCCTACAGCGGCCTTTCTCAATAGCAAGGCTATGCTCACTGAGTATGTACATAGTCAAAGATTTCCTTAAGTTTGGGTCAGTCACACTGGTCAGGTATTCTGCCACTGTGTATTCTCTGTTTAGGGCCAAATAGCATTCTAGTTTGCTCAGTTTTTTGTAAATTGTTTCCAATGAGTCAAGTAATTATCTTTTTGTTTTCCCATGTTTTGGTTGGTCCCTCCCTCTCACCTCCTCCCTTCCTCCCTGCCTCTCACCTCGTCCCTCCCTCCCTCCCTCTCACCTCGTCCCTCCCTCCCACCTCCTCCCTCTCACCTCGTCCCTCCCTCCCTCCCACCTCCTCCCTCTCACCTCCTCCCTCCCTCCCTCCCACCTCCTCCCTCTCACCTCGACCCTCCCTCCATCCCTCTCACCTCGTCCCTCTCACCTCCTCCCTCCCTCCCTCTCACCTCCTCCCTCCCTCCCTCCCCTCCTCCCTCTCACCTCCTCCCTCCCTCCCTCCCCCTCCTCCCTCTCACCTCCTCCCTCCCTCCCCCCTCCCTCTCACCTCCTCCCTCCCTCCCACCTCCTCCCTCCCTCCCACCTCCTCCCTCCCTCCCACCTCCTCCCTCCCTCACCCCCCTACCTGGATTTTAGTGTGTAGAAGAGTCTGATTCCATCAGCAGCTCCACAGATCTGAACCAGATCATCCCGGGTCAACTTTAGTAAGTCAAAACCTACATAACACAACAGGCTGTCCTTAATAACTCAAACGACCGACAACATACTGTATTTAATAACTCAACAGGCTGTCTTTAACTCAACAGGCTGTCCTTAACTCAACAGGCTGTCCTTAACTCAACAGGCTGTCCTTAACTCAACAGGCTGTCCTTAACTCAACAGTCTGTCTTTAATAACTCGGCAGGGTAGCCTAGTGGTTAGACTAGTAACCGGAAGGTTGCGAGTTCAAATCCCCGAGCTGACAAGGTACAAATCTGTCGTTCTGCCCCTGAACAGGCAGTTAACCCACTGTTCCCAGGCCGTCATTGAAAATAAGAATGTGTTCTTAACTGACTTGCCTGGTTAAATAAAGGTAAAATAAATAAAATAAAAAACAGGCTATCCTTAACTCAACAGGCTGTCCTTAACTCAACAGGCTGTCTTTAATAACTCAACAGACTGTCCTTAATAACTCAACAGGCTGTCTTTAATAACTCAACAGGCTGTCTTTAATAACTCAACAGGCTGTCCTTAATAACTCAACAGGCTGTCTTTAATAACTCAACAGGCTGTCTTTAATAACTCAACAGGCTGTCCTTAATAACTCAACAGGCTGTCCTTAATAACTCAACAGGCTGTCTTTAATAACTCAACAGGCTGTCCTTAATAACTCAACAGGCTGTCCTTAATAACTCAACAGGCTGTCCTTAATAACTCAACAGGCTGTCCTTAATAACTCAACAGGCTGTCCTTAATAACTCAACAGGCTGTCCTTAATAACTCAACAGGCTGTCCTTAATAACTCAACAGGCTGTCCTTAATAACTCAACAGGCTGTCTTTAATAACTCAACAGGCTGTCTTTAATAACTCAACAGGCTGTCTTTAATAACTCAACAGGCTGTCTTTAACTCAACAGGCTGTCTTTAATAACTCAACAGGCTGTCTTTAATAACTCAACAGGCTGTCTTTAATAACTCAACAGGCTGTCTTTAATAACTCAACAGGCTGTCTTTAATAACTCAACAGGCTGTCTTTAATAACTCAACAGGCTGTCCTTAATAACTCAACAGGCTGTCTTTAATAACTCAACAGGCTGTCTTTAATAACTCAACAGGCTGTCCTTAATAACTCAACAGGCTGTCTTTAATAACTCAACAGGCTGTCTTTAATAACTCAACAGGCTGTCTTTAATAACTCAACAGGCTGTCTTTAATAACTCAACAGGCTGTCTTTAATAACTCAACAGGCTGTCTTTAATAACTCAACAGGCTGTCTTTAATAACTCAACAGGCTGTCCTTAATAACTCAACAGGCTGTCTTTAATAACTCAACAGGCTGTCTTTAATAACTCAACAGGCTGTCTTTAATAACTCAACAGGCTGTCTTTAATAACTCAACAGGCTGTCTTTAATAACTCAACAGGCTGTCCTTAATAACTCAACAGGCTGTCCTTAATAACTCAACAGGCTGTCCTTAATAACTCAACAGGCTGTCCTTAATAACTCAACAGGCTGTCCTTAATAACTCAACAGGCTGTCCTTAATAACTCAACAGGCTGTCCTTAATAACTCAACAGGCTGTCCTTAATAACTCAACAGGCTGTCCTTAATAACTCAACAGGCTGTCCTTAATAACTCAACAGGCTGTCCTTAATAACTCAACAGGCTGTCCTTAATAACTCAACAGGCTGTCCTTAATAACTCAACAGGCTGTCTTTAATAACTCAACAGGCTGTCTTTAATAACTCAACAGGCTGTCCTTAATAACTCAACAGGCTGTCCTTAATAACTCAACAGGCTGTCCTTAATAACTCAACAGGCTGTCCTTAATAACTCAACAGGCTGTCTTTAATAACTCAACAGGCTGTCCTTAATAACTCAACAGGCTGTCCTTAATAACTCAACAGGCTGTCTTTAATAACTCAACAGGCTGTCTTTAATAACTCAACAGGCTGTCTTTAATAACTCAACAGGCTGTCTTTAATAACTCAACAGGCTGTCTTTAATAACTCAACAGGCTGTCTTTAATAACTCAACAGGCTGTCCTTAATAACTCAACAGGCTGTCCTTAATAACTCAACAGGCTGTCCTTAATAACTCAACAGGCTGTCTTTAATAACTCAACAGGCTGTCTTTAATAACTCAACAGGCTGTCTTTAATAACTCAACAGGCTGTCTTTAATAACTCAACAGGCTGTCTTTAATAACTCAACAGGCTGTCTTTAATAACTCAACAGGCTGTCTTTAATAACTCAACAGGCTGTCCTTAATAACTCAACAGGCTGTCCTTAATAACTCAACAGGCTGTCCTTAATAACTCAACAGGCTGTCTTTAATAACTCAACAGGCTGTCTTTAATAACTCAACAGGCTGTCCTTAATAACTCAACAGGCTGTCCTTAATAACTCAACAGGCTGTCCTTAATAACTCAACAGGCTGTCCTTAATAACTCAACAGGCTGTCCTTAATAACTCAACAGACACTAGGGACCAGGGAAAGAGGGGATACCTGAGAACTGGGAGAAGAGTCGTGCGTAGCTGTTGAAGCGGTTTTTGACAAGCCACTTCTGAGTCTCCTGGATGGTGGCTGTCGGACTGAGTTGCTGGAGAGAGAGACAGACAGAGAGTGTGAGTTGGGGGGGGGGGTTCAACATGAGAAGTTTTTACAGGATTTGAGACACGTCCATGAGTATGTGTGGGGTGTTTACTAACCTCTGTGACGACTTGGCTGGCAGGGTCTGCCTGGTGATTGGGCGACGATGAGTCACTGGAATACAACAGTGACAGTCAGCATTATCTCACTATGTCCACACAGACAGAGTTCCTTTCTCTCTATCCCTGAACGCTCACACACCTGTCGGGTACGGAGGAGGCAGTGTACGTGGAGAGGGGTGTGGAGCTGAAGGAGGGGCCAGCTGTCCGGGGACAGCCGACGTAGGCATGAGGCCATGGAGAACACTGCCCAGAGAGAAGAGAGAGAGACGTCACAACAACACACACTACCGTAAAAAAACATTAATCATTACTGTCACCACCTACGAAGCAGGGTTTCCGTTTGGAAAATGTGGCACCAGAACATTTGACCGGTACCATTTTAAATGAGACATTTACCTGAACCACGTGAGTTGAGCGAGTAACCCGATTCGGGTGTCCACTCACTTGTTTGTCAGAAATCCCATTTGAGATTATAGTAATTCACACCAACTGAATCCGCAGGTCAAGGATGCAATGATGCGTGTCCTTCCTTAGATGAGTTGGAATAGCTGTTCACATGTGCTTTTCCCTCAGCCGACAAGACGAGTTAACGAACAGCAAAATCACTAGTCTGTAAATCTACTGCACCCCATATAGTAGAAAAGTTGACCTCTTTCTTTTGGTCAGCTTGTCGAGAAAGATACGGCCTCTTTCCTTGGTTACATACAAAAATGCTAAAAAGCAATGAGTCTGACTCAACAGATCAGAACGTTTAGCTTAACGGTGATAAACTAGTATTTCTTCACATTATAGGGCAGTAGGCTACGCGTCAATGTGTCAATCCGGACGATGAAAGAACGTTGATAACCAATAAAACCTGAGAGAAACAGGCTACTGGTTTCTATGGCATATGGACGTCTTTATAAAATAATTGTCTCCACGGATACGGTCCGATTTTTCCCAGGCTGCTTTGAAGCATGCCTCACAATATGTAGCAAAACGTTCCGGTTTGAACCAACGGGCCGGGCGCAGTGCACGGTGACACGGTCGCCAGGTACACACTGACACGGTCGCCAGGTGCACACTGACGCGGTCGCCAGGTGAACACTGACGCGGTCGCCAGGTGCACACTGACGCGGTCGCCAGGTGCACACTGACGCGGTCGCCAGGTGAACACTGACGCGGTCGCCAGGTGCACACTGACGCGGTCGCCAGGTGCACACTGACGCGGTCGCCAGGTGCACACTGACGCGGTCGCCAGGTGCACACTGACGCGGTCGCCAGGTGCACACTGACGCGGTCGCCAGGTGCACACTGACGCACGGTCGCCAGGTGCACACTGACGCACGGTCGCCAGGTGAACACTGACGCACGGTCGCCAGGTGCACACTGACACGGTCGCCAGGTGCACACTGACACGGTCGCCAGGTACACACTGACACGGTCGCCAGGTGCACACTGACACGGTCGCCAGGTGCACACTGACACGGTCGCCAGGTGCACACACTGACACGGTCGCCAGGAGCACACACTGACACGGTCGCCAGGAGCACACACTGACACGGTCGCCAGGAGCACACTGACACGGTCGCCAGGTGAACACACTGACACGGTCGCCAGGTGAACACACTGACACGGTCGCCAGGTGCACACACTGACACGGTCGCCAGGTGCACACACTGACACGGTCGCCAGGTGCACACTGACACGGTCGCCAGGTGCACACTGACACGGTCGCCAGGTGAACACACTGACACGGTCGCCAGGTGAACACACTGACACGGTCGCCAGGTGAACACACTGACACGGTCGCCAGGTGAACACACTGACACGGTCGCCAGGTGAACACACTGACACGGTCGCCAGGTACACACTGACACGGTCGCCAGGTGCACGGTGACACGGTCGCCAGGTTCACACTGACACGGTCGCCAGGTGCACACTGACACGGTCGCCAGGTACACACTGACACGGTCGCCAGGTGCACACTGACACGGTCGCCAGGTGCACACACTGACACGGTCGCCAGGTGCACGGTGACACGGTCGCCAGGTGCACGGTGACACGGTCGCCAGGTGCACACTGACACGGTCGCCAGGTGCACACTGACACGGTCGCCAGGTGCACACTGACACGGTCGCCAGGTGCACACTGACGCGGTCGCCAGGTGAACACTGACGCGGTCGCCAGGTGAACACTGACGCGGTCGCCAGGTGCTCCGTAGGCTCTGTATCTATAGGCTCCGTATCTATAGGCTCCGTATCTATAGGCTCCGTATCTATAGGCTCCGTATCTATAGGCTCCGTATCTATAGGCTCCGTAGGCTCGGTATCTATAGGCTCCGTATCTAAAGGCTCTGTAGGATCTGTATCTATAGACTCCGTATCTATAGGCTCTGTATCTATAGGCTCCGTATCTATAGGCTCCGTATCTATAGGTTCCGTATCTATAGGCTCCGTATCTATAGGCTCCGTATCTGTAGTATCTGTAGGCTCCGTATCTGTAGTATCTATAGGCTCCGTATCTGTAGTATATATAGGCTCCGTATCTGTAGGCTCCGTATCGCCAGGTACACACACTGACACGGTATTCACTACCTGGACAGGAGGAACATTCAACTATATATTCACTACTTGGACAGAAGGAGAGGAACATTCAACTATATATTCACTACCTGGACAGGAGGAGAGGAACATTCAACTATATAACTATATATTCACTACCTGGACAGAAGGAGAGGAACATTCAACTATATAACTATATATTCACTACCTGGACAGGAGGAGAGGAACATTCAACTATATAACTATATATTCACTACCTGGACAGGAGGAGAGGAACATTCAACTATATAACTATATATTCACTACCTGGACAGGAGGAGAGGAACATTCAACTATATAACTATATATTCACTACCTGGACAGAAGGAGAGGAACATTCAACTATATAACTATATATTCACTACCTGGACAGAAGGAGAGGAACATTCAACTATATAACTATATATTCACTACCTGGACAGAAGGAGAGGAACATTCAACTATATATTCACTACCTGGACAGGAGGAGAGGAACATTCAACTATATATTCACTACCTGGACAGGAGGAGAGGAACATTCAACTATATAACTATATATTCACTACCTGGACAGAAGGAACATTCAACTATATATTCACTACCTGGACAGGAGGAACATTCAACTATATATTCACTACCTGGACAGAAGGAGAGGAACATTCAACTATATATTCACTACCTGGACAGAAGGAACATTCAACTATATATTCACTACCTGGACAGGAGGAACATTCAACTATATATTCACTACCTGGACAGGAGGAGAGGAACATTCAACTATATATTCACTACCTGGACAGAAGGAGAGGAACATTCAACTATATATTCACTACCTGGACAGAAGGAGAGGAACATTCAACTATATATTCACTACCTGGACAGAAGGAGAGGAACATTCAACTATATATTCACTACCTGGACAGAAGGAGAGGAACATTCAACTATATATTCACTACCTGGACAGGAGGAACATTCAACTATATATTCACTACCTGGACAGGAGGAGAGGAACATTCAACTATATAACTATATATTCACTACCTGGACAGAAGGAGAGGAACATTCAACTATATAACTATATATTCACTACCTGGACAGAAGGAGAGGAACATTCAACTATATAACTATATATTCACTACCTGGACAGAAGGAACATTCAACTATATATTCACTACCTGGACAGAAGGAGAGGAACATTCAACTATATATTCACTACCTGGACAGAAGGAGAGGAACATTCAACTATATATTCACTACCTGGACAGGAGGAACATTCAACTATATATTCACTACCTGGACAGAAGGAGAGGAACATTCAACTATATATTCACTACCTGGACAGAAGGAGAGGAACATTCAACTATATATTCACTACCTGGACAGAAGGAGAGGAACATTCAACTATATATTCACTACCTGGACAGGAGGAGAGGAACATTCAACTATATATTCACTACCTGGACAGAAGGAGAGGAACATTCAACTATATATTAACTACCTGGACAGAAGGAGAGGAACATTCAACTATATATTCACTACCTGGACAGGAGGAACATTCAACTATATATTCACTACCTGGACAGAAGGAGAGGAACATTCAACTATATATTCACTACCTGGACAGAAGGAACATTCAACTATATAACTATATATTCACTACCTGGACAGAAGGAACATTCAACTATATAACTATATATTCACTACCTGGACAGAAGGAGAGGAACATTCAACTATATATTCACTACCTGGACAGGAGGAGAGGAACATTCAACTATATATTCACTACCTGGACAGAAGGAACATTCAACTATATATTCACTACCTGGACAGAAGGAGAGGAACATTCAACTATATATTCACTACCTGGACAGAAGGAGAGGAACATTCAACTATATATTCACTACCTGGACAGAAGGAGAGGAACATTCAACTATATATTCACTACCTAGACAGAAGGAGAGGAACATTCAACTATATATTCACTACCTGGACAGGAGGAACATTCAACTATATAACTATATATTCACTACCTGGACAGGAGGAACATTCAACTATATATTCACTACCTGGACTGGAGGAACATTCAACTATATATTCACTACCTGGACTGGAGGAACATTCAACTATATATTCACTACCTGGACAGAAGGAGAGGAACATTCAACTATATATTCACTACCTGGACAGAAGGAGAGGAACATTCAACTATATATTCACTACCTGGACAGAAGGAGAGGAACATTCAACTATATATTCACTACCTGGACAGAAGGAGAGGAACATTCAACTATATATTCACTACCTGGACAGAAGGAGAGGAACATTCAACTATATAACTATATATTCACTACCTGGACAGGAGGAACATTCAACTATATATTCACTACCTGGACAGGAGGAGAGGAACATTCAACTATATATTCACTACCTGGACAGAAGGAGAGGAACATTCAACTATATATTCACTACCTGGACAGAAGGAGAGGAACATTCAACTATATATTCACTACCTGGACAGAAGGAACATTCAACTATATATTCACTACCTGGACAGAAGGAGAGGAACAGTCAACTATATAACTATATATTCACTACCTGGACAGGAGGAGAGGAACATTCAACTATATATTCACTACCTGGACAGAAGGAGAGGAACATTCAACTATATATTCACTACCTGGACAGGAGGAGAGGAACATTCAACTATATATTAACTACCTGGACAGAAGGAACATTCAACTATATATTCACTACCTGGACAGAAGGAGAGGAACATTCAACTATATATTAACTACCTGGACAGAAGGAACATTCAACTATATATTCACTACCTGGACAGAAGGAGAGGAACATTCAACTATATATTCACTACCTGGACAGAAGGAGAGGAACATTCAACTATATATTCACTACCTGGACAGAAGGAGAGGAACATTCAACTATATATTCACTACCTGGACAGAAGGAGAGGAACATTCAACTATATATTCACTACCTGGACAGGAGGAGAGGAACATTCAACTATATATTCACTACCTGGACAGGAGGAACATTCAACTATATATTCACTACCTGGACAGAAGGAGAGGAACATTCAACTATATATTCACTACCTGGACAGAAGGAGAGGAACATTCAACTATATATTCACTACCTGGACAGAAGGAGAGGAACATTCAACTATATATTCACTACCTGGACAGAAGGAGAGGAACATTCAACTATATAACTATATATTCACTACCTGGACAGGAGGAGAGGAACATTCAACTATATAACTATATATTCACTACCTGGACAGGAGGAGAGGAACATTCAACTATATATTCACTACCTGGACAGGAGGAACATTCAACTATATATTCACTACCTGGACTGGAGGAACATTCAACTATATATTCACTACCTGGACAGAAGGAGAGGAACATTCAACTATATATTCACTACCTGGACAGAAGGAGAGGAACATTCAACTATATATTCACTACCTGGACAGGAGGAACATTCAACTATATATTCACTACCTGGACAGGAGGAACATTCAACTATATATTCACTACCTGGACAGAAGGAGAGGAACATTCAACTATATATTCACTACCTGGACAGGAGGAGAGGAACATTCAACTATATATTCACTACCTGGACAGAAGGAGAGGAACATTCAACTATATATTCACTACCTGGACAGGAGGAGAGGAACATTCAACTATATAACTATATATTCACTACCTGGACAGGAGGAACAGTCAACTATATAACTATATATTCACTAACTGGACAGGAGGATAGGACAGATGTGAAACAGGAAACATATACAGTAATCTATAAAAGGACTCTTACACTGCCTCTCTTGGCCAGCGAGTCTCCACAGTCAGCCGGCAGCGTCCTCTTGCTGGACTTCTTCAGCTCATAGTCTCCCACTTCCTCTACAATCGGCTCCAGCCTCATCTAGAGACACACACACACACACACACACACACACACACACACACACACACACACACACACACACACACACACACACACACACAATCTGAGCCCGTACACTTGACTCCTGATCAGTACACTTCAAAAAAAGTGCCAACCCTGTTAAAATGTTCCAGTCCCGTTTTAAAACCCTGGATGGACCAACCTCTGATAGGATGGTGGTGTTGTAGGAGCATTGGTACTTCTCCTTCTCTTGAGACGTTCGTTTCTCCATCTTCTCTCTGTCCGTCTTCTGTTTCCTGTCGGCCCCCTTTGGCTGGGAGGAGGAGGGGGGGGTAAGAGAAGAATGATTCGGTTTCCTGTCTGCGGTCTGGGACCGTCTCCTAGACATCGGTAAGAACACACAAGTGTGTGTGTTTCTCTGTCAGTACATGTATGTGTGTGTATGTATGTAGTGTGTGTGTGTGTGTCGTGTGCGTGTCTGTGTGTGTGTGTCTGTAGTGTGTGTGTGTGTGTGTGTGTATCTGTAGTGTGTGTGTGTGTCTGTGTCTGTGTGTGTGTCTGTAGTGTGTGTGTGTGTGTGTGTGTGTGTGTGTGTGTGTGTGTGTGTGTGTGTGTGTGTGTGTGTGTGTGTGTAGTATCTGTAGTGTGTGTGTGTGTCTGTAGTGTGTGTGTGTGTCTGTAGTGTGTGTGTGTGTCTGTAGTGTGTGTGTGTGTGTGTGTGTGTGTGTGTGTGTGTGTGTGTGTGTCTGTAGTGTGTGTGTGTCTGTAGTGTGTGTGTGTGTCTGTGTGTGTGTCTGTATCTGTAGTGTGTGTGTGTGTGTGTGTGTGTGTGTGTGTGTGTACCTTGAAGACTTTGATTTGGCAGGAGGCAGAGTGGAGGTGTTCAGTGGTCTCCCCGTTGTCTCCCTGTCTGAAGGTGTCGATCTGGATCCTGAAGGGAACTCCCTTCTCTCCTCCGTGCTTCCTGGGGGTGAACTCTGTACTGATGCAGTGAACCTACACACACACACACACACACACACACACACACACACACACGGAGGGTTAGGTTGAAAGATGGAGAGAATAGAGACTGAGTTAATGTGACGACAGGAGGAGTGAGTGTTACCTGCACAAACACAGAGGCTCTCCTGTTGAGGTCCCAGAGAAACTCGGCGGCGTTGAGCTGGGAGGGGTCGGCCTTGGGCTCCATGATACCCACTGACAAGGGGATGTCTAGACACACACACACACATATTACATACATGTACTGACAGAGGAACACACACACACACTACATACATTTATTGACAGAGAAACACACACACACACACACACACACACTACATACATGTACTGACAGAGAAACACACACACACACACACTACATACATGTACTGACAGAGAAACACACACACACACACACACTACATACATGTACTGACAGAGAAACACACACACACACACTACATACATGTACTGACAGAGAAACACACACACACACACACACACACAACATACATGTACTGACAGAGGAACACACACACACACTACATACATTTATTGACAGAGAAATACACACACACACACACACACAACATACATGTACTGACAGAGGAACACAGACACACTACATACATTTATTGACAGAGAAACACACACACACACACACACTACATACATGTACTGACAGAGAAACACACACACACACAACATACATGTACTGACAGGAACACACAGACACACTACATACATTTATTGACAGAGAAATACACACACACACTTATTGACAGAGAAATACACACACACACACAACATACATGTACTGACAGAGAAACATACACACACACTACATACATGTACTGACAGAGAAACACACACTACATACATGTACTGACAGAGAAACACACACACACACACTACATACATGTACTGACAGAGAAACACACACACACACACACACTACATACATTTATTGACAGAGAAACACACACACACACACACACAACATACATGTACTGACAGAGAAACACACACACACACTACATACATGTACTGACAGAGAAACACACACATACAAACACACACACACTACATACATTTATTGACAGCGAAACACACACACACTACATACATGTACTGACAGAGAAACACACACACACACAAACTACATACATGTACTGACAGAGAAACACACACACTACACACAAACTACATACATGTACTGACAGAGAAACACACACACTACACACACTACATACATGTACTGACAGAGAAACACACACACTTGTGTGTTCTTACCGATGTCTAGGAGACGGTCTCCAGGGCGATTCCACTTCCACCCCTCCAGCTGCCGATGCTCTGTGTACTGGAGTCTCCTGTCATGGAACACCACCCTCACGACACTCTACACACACACACACACGTTATGGAACACCACCCTCACGACACTCTACACACACACACACACGTTATGGAACACCACCCTCACGATACTCTACACACACACACACACGTTATGGAACACCACCCTCACGATACTCTACACACACACACACACACACACACACGTTATGGAACACCACCCTCACGATACTCTACACACACACACACACACACACACACACGTTATGGAACACCACCCTAACGATACTCTACACACACACACACACACACACACACACGTTATGGAACACCACCCTAACGATACTCTACACACACACACACACGCACACGCACGTTATGGAACACCACCCTAACGATACTCTACACACACACACACACACACACACACACACACGTTATGGAACACCACCCTCACGATACTCTACACACACACACACACACACGTTATGGAACACCACCCTAACGATACTCTACACACACACACACACACACACACACACACGTTATGGAACACCACCCTCACGATACTCTACACACACACACACACGTTATGGAACACCACCCTAACGATACTCTACACACACACACACACACGCACACGCACGTTATGGAACACCACCCTAACGATACTCTACACACACACACGTTATGGAACACCACCCTCACGATACTCCACACACACACACGCACACGCACGTTATGGAACACCACCCTAACGATACTCTACACACACACACACACGTTATGGAACACCACCATTTTTCAACGCCGATACCCATTTATTGGAGGACCAACAAAAGCTGATACCGATTAATCAGACAATTTTTTAATAATGTATTTGTGATAATGACAATTACAACAATACTGAATGGATAAAATCAAGTTAGCCTCAAAATGAAACATGTTCAATTTGGTTTAAATAAGTGTTGGTTTAAATAATGCAAAAACAAAGTGCTGGAGAAGAAAGTAAAAGTGCAATATGTGCCATGTAAAAAAGCTAACGTTTAAGTTCCTTGCTCAGAACATGAGAACATATGAAAGCTGGTGGTTCCTTTTAACATGTCTTCAATATTCCCAGTTAGGAAGTTTTAGGTTGTAGTTATTATAGGAATTATAGGACTATTTCCCTCTATACCATTTGTATTTCATTAACCTTTGACTATTGGATGTTCTTATAGGCACTTTAGTATTGCCAGTGTAACAGTATAGCTTCCATCCCTGGGCTCGAACCAGCAACACAATGACCACAGCCACCATCGAAGCAGCGTTACCCATGCAGAGCAAGGGAAACAACCACAGGCTCAGAACGAGTGACATTTGAAACGCTATTAGCGCGAGCTAACTAGCCAGCCATTTCACATTGGTTACACCATCCTCATCTCGGGAGTTGATAGGCTTGAAGTCATAAACAGTGCAATGCTTGAAGCACAGCGACGAGCTGCTGGCAAAATGCAGTAAAGTGCTGTTTGAATGAATGCTTACGAGCCTGCTGCTGCCTACCACCACTCAGTCAGACTCCTCTATCAAATCATAGACTTAATTATAACATAATAACACACAGGAATGCGAGCCGTAGGTCATTAATATGGTCGAATCCGGAAACTATCATCTCGAAAACAAGACGTTTATTCTTTCAGTGAAATACGGAACCGTTCCGTATTTTATCTAACGGGTGGCACCCCTAAGTCTAAATATTCCTGTTACATTGCACAACCTTCAATGTTATGTCATAATTACGTAAAGTTCTGGCAAATTAGTTCACAATGAGCCAGGCAGCCCAAACTGTTGCATATACAATGACTCTGCGTGCAATGAACGCAAGAGAAGTGACACAATTTCACCTGGTTAATATTGCCTGCTAACCTGGATTTATTTTAGCTAAATATGCAGGTTTAAAAATATATACTTCTGTGTATTGATTTTAAGAAAGGCATTGATGTTTATGGTTAGGGTTCACGTTGGAGCAACGATACGCACCGCATCGATTATATGCAACGCAGGACACGCTAGATAAACTAGTAATATCATCAACCAGGTGTAGTTAACTAGTGATTATGATTGATTGTTTTTTATAAGATAAGTAAACTGCTGCATATACCCTGACTCTGTTGCAAGAGAAGTGACACAATTTACCTAGTTAAAATAAATTAATGTTAGCATTGATGTTTATGGTTAGGTTCACGTTGGAGCAACGATACGCACCGCATCAATTATATGCAACGCAGGACACGCTAGATAACTACACATGGTTGATGATATTACTAGTTTAACTAGTGATTATGATTGATTGATTTTTATAAGATAAGTTTAATGCTAGCAACTTACCTTGGTTGCTTACTGCATTCGCGTAACAGGCAGTCTCCTCGTGGAGTGCAATGTAATCAGGTGGTTAGAGCGATGGACTAGTTAACTGTAAGGTTGCAAGATTGAATCCCCCGAGCTGACAAGGTAAAAACCTGTCGTTCTGCCCCTGAACAAGGCAGTTAACCCACCGTTCCCAGGCCGTCATTGAAAATAAGAATGTTTTCTTAACTGACTTGCCTAGTTAAATAAAGGTGTAAATAATAATAATGATAAATCAGCGCCCAAAAACTTGAAATCGGCTCAAATTAAATCAGCCATTTCGATTAATTGGTGGACCTCTACTCTACACACCCACACACGTTATGGAACACCACCCTAACAACGCGCTAAAAACAACATCCATAACACCACAAAGAAACCATGAGACACAGACCAACAGACAAGCTGAACATACTGACCTTCACACTCCTGTTGTTTATCTCCGATAACTCCAGCTTCCTGTTGTCCAGCATACGGATCTCATAAGACTGGCCTGAGAGACAGAGAGAGAGGGAGAGAGAGGGGAGAGAGGGAGAGAGAGGGGAGAGAGAGACGAAGAGAGAGAGACGAAGAGAGAGAGAGGCGAAGAGGAGAGAGAGAGAGAGACGAAGAGGAGAGAGAGAGAGACGGAGAGAGAGAGGCGAAGAGGAGAGAGAGACACGAAGAGGAGAGAGACGAAGAGAGAGAGAGACACGGAGAGAGAGAGAGAGACGGAGAGAGAGAGAGACACGAAGAGAGAGAGAGAGACGAAGAGAGAGAGAGAGACGAAGAGAGAGAGAGAGACACGAAGAGAGAGAGAGAGACAGAGACAGAGAGAGACGAAGAGAGAGAGACAGAGAGAGACGAAGAGAGAGAGACGAAGAGAGAGAGAGAGAGAGACGAAGAGAGAGAGAGAGAGACGAAAAGAGAGAGAGAGAGAGAGACGAAGAGAGAGAGACGAAGAGAGAGAGAGAGACGAAGAGAAAGAGAGAGACGAAGAGAGAGAGAGAGACGAAGAGAGAGAGAGAGAGAGAGAGAAAGAGAGAGAGAGGGAGAGAGAGAGAGAGGGGGAGAGAGAGAGACGAAGAGAGACAGAGAGAGAGAGACGAAGAGAGAGAAAGAGAGACGGAGAGAGAGAGAGAGAGACGAAGAGAGAGAGAGAGAGACGAAGAGAGAGAGAGAGAGAGAGGGGGAGAGAGAGAGAGGGGGAGAGAGAGACAAAGAGAGAGAGACAGAGAGAGAGAGAGACGAAGAGAGAGAACGAGAGAGAGAGGGGGAGAGAGAGAGAGAGAGCGAGAGAGGGGGAGAGAGAGAGAGGGGGAGAGAGAGAGAGGGGGAGATAGGGGGAGAGAGAGAGAGAGGGGGATAGAGGGGGAGAGAGAGAGAGGGGGAGAGAGGGGGACAGAGAGAGAGAGAGAGAGAGGGGGGAGAGAGAGAGGGGGGAGAGAGAGACAAAGAGAGAGAGAGACAGAGAGAGAGGGGGGAGAGAGAGACAGAGAGAGAGAGACGGAGAGAGACGAAGAGAAAGAGAGAGGAGGAGAGAGAGAGAGAGACGAAAAGAGAGAGAGACGAAGAGAGAGAGACGAAAAGAGAGAGAGACGAAGAGAGAGAGAGACGAAGAGAGAGAGAGACGAAGAGAGAGAGAGACGAAGAGAGAGAGAGACGAAGAGAGAGAGAGACGAAGAGAGAGAGAGACGAAGAGAGAGAGAGACGAAGAGAGAGAGAGACGAAGAGAGAGAGAGAGAGAGAGAGGGGGAGAGAGAGAGAGAGAGGGAGAGAGAGACAAAGAGAGAGAGACGGAGAGAGAGACGGAGAGAGAGACAGAGAGAGACACAGAGAGAGACGGAGAGAGAGACGGAGAGAGAGACGGAGAGAGAGAGAGACGGAGAGAGACAGAGACGGAGAGAGACAGAGAGAGAGATGGAGAGAGAGAGAGGCGAAGAGAGAGAAACGGAGAGAGAGAGACGAAGAAAGAGAGAGACGGAGAGAGAGAGACGGAGAGAGAGAGAGACAGAGAGAGAGATGGAGAGAGAGAGGCGAAGAGAGAGAAACGGAGAGAGAGAGACGAAGAAAGAGAGAGACGGTGAGAGAGAGAGACGGAGAGAGAGACAGAGAGAGAGAGAGAGAGAGAGACGGAGGGAGAGACGGAGTAAAGAGGAGGAAGTGATTGAGTATCTCCTCTGTTTGAAAACATACATCATCTCTTCTTGCTGTTGAGTGAGCGCTGCTCAGCATTACAGTGTGTGTGTATGTGTGTATATAGCGCATCGTTACGACGGTGTTCCAGGACAGGACTAAGTCACCTTGGTTTAGGTAGGTGAGGGTCTCGTCGTGTAGTTTGACAGCAGGGGAGGTGGCAGCACAGAGAACATACTGGAAGGGAGGGTTCAGACCGCTGCGCTCACGGTCTGAAGGGAGACTGGAGTCTTCCTGTCTAAAGATGGGCAGCGCCAGCACATCACTGGACAGAGACACAAAGAGAAAAGCATTAGGGCGAGGACGTGGCCCTGTTGAAACAGTAACAGGACACACACACACACACACTTGGCAGCAGCTCCAGACAGACAGCCTGTCCTCAGCTCACCCTAACAAGCCCTGGCACTAGTGGTTGGTGTGTGTGTGTGTGTGTGTGTGTCCTACATGCCAATAGAAGGAATGTGGTCATGCTCCCTGCAACGGTTCAGGTTAATCGAGTTCACTTTGGAAAGAGGCGGCAGTCTGAAGACCAAGTTCATAAACGCTCTAAGGTCAAGTCGAGCTGTAGAATACTGTGTTCCACAGGTTCCACTGCATGTTTTCAATAGCTTCCACCAATCAGATCAATGACAAGGGGGGGGGGGGGCAAGTAAATATTGAACAAAGGGAGGGAAAGAATAAATAATTGTAGAACTATAGGAACAGTCCAGTCTTATTAACACAGCTGCTTCAGACAGACTATTCTCCCTGTCCCACCCGAACCCAGCCCTAATGGCCCCTGCATGCCAGTCGCAAGGCCACACTCTGCACTGCTATCAAAGAAACTTCAGCGGGGTGCATTCATAACTCGGATTCTGTTACAAAAGTTTTGCAACGGAACATTTTTACTCCAAATGCTGTTGAGTTCCATTTTGTTGTTAAACAGAAGGTTGTACTTCAGTCATGTCTCTCGTTAAAAAATAAAAAATAGAGTCTGGAGGAAGTTGGAAGGAACCCAGGGGACTTTGTTTCCCTTTAGAGAACGGAAGAATCAATCATTTATAGATATGCAGCTTGTGACCATTCAGATTATTGGAATGGAAACACACAATTCAAATTAAACTACAACTTCCGTTGAAGAACCCAACAGCTTTTAGGTCAGGACGAAGAGCTGTTGAAGAACCCAACAGCTTTTAGGTCAGGACGAAGAGCTGTTGAAGAACCCAACAGCTTTTAGGTCAGGACGAAGAGCTGTTGAAGAACCCAACAGCTTTTAGGTCAGGACGAAGAGTGTTTGGTAGTAAACGGTTTGCTGTGGAAAAAGAAGAAAGTTTTGTCTACAGACTAAACGGTTTGCAACAGAATCGCCGTAATGAATACACCCTTGCTTCCTGACACACGAGGAGCCATCTCCACTGGCTGGCTGAGCCATCTCCACTGGCTGGCTGAGCCATCTCCACTGGCTGGCTGAGCCATCTCCACTGGCTGGCTGAGCCATCTCCACTGGCTGGCTGAGACATCTCCACTGGCTGGCTGAGCCATCTCCACTGGCTGGCTGAGCCATCTCCACTGGCTGGCTGAGCCATCTCCACTGGCTGGCTGAGCCATCTCCACTGGCTGGCTGAGCCATCTCCACTGGCTGGCTGAGCCATCTCCACTGGCTGGCTGAGCCATCTCCACTGGCTGGCTGAGCCATCTCCACTGGCTGGCTGAGACATCTCCACTGGCTGGCTGAGACATCTCCACTGGCTGGCTGAGACATCTCCACTGGCTGGCTGAGACATCTCCACTGGCTGGCTGAGACATCTCCACTGGCTGGCTGAGCCATCTCCACTGGCTGGCTGAGACATCTCCACTGGCTGGCTGAGCCATCTCCACTGGCTGGCTGAGCCATCTCCACTGGCTGGCTGAGACATCTCCACTGGCTGGCTGAGACATCTCCACTGGCTGGCTGAGACATCTCCACTGGCTGGCTGAGACATCTCCACTGGCTGGCTGAGCCATCTCCACTGGCTGGCTGAGCCATCTCCACTGGCTGGCTGAGCCATCTCCACTGGCTGGCTGAGCCATCTCCACTGGCTGGCTGAGACATCTCCACTGGCTGGCTGAGACATCTCCACTGGCTGGCTGAGACATCTCCACTGGCTGGCTGAGCCATCTCCACTGGCTGGCTGAGACATCTCCACTGGCTGGCTGAGACATCTCCACTGGCTGGCTGAGCCATCTCCACTGGCTGGCTGAGACATCTCCACTGGCTGGCTGAGCCATCTCCACTGGCTGGCTGAGACATCTCCACTGGCTGGCTGAGACATCTCCACTGGCTGGCTGAGACATCTCCACTGGCTGGCTGAGACATCTCCACTGGCTGGCTGAGACATCTCCACTGGCTGGCTGAGACATCTCCACTGGCTGGCTGAGCCATCTCCACTGGCTGGCTGAGCCATCTCCACTGGCTGGCTGAGCCATCTCCACTGGCTGGCTGAGCCATCTCCACTGGCTGGCTGAGACATCTCCACTGGCTGGCTGAGCCATCTCCACTGGCTGGCTGAGCCATCTCCACTGGCTGGCTGAGACATCTCCACTGGCTGGCTGAGACATCTCCACTGGCTGGCTGAGACATCTCCACTGGCTGGCTGAGCCATCTCCACTGGCTGGCTGAGCCATCTCCACTGGCTGGCTGAGCCATCTCCACTGGCTGGCTGAGCCATCTCCACTGGCTGGCTGAGCCATCTCCACTGGCTGGCTGAGACATCTCCACTGGCTGGCTGAGCCATCTCCACTGGCTGGCTGAGCCATCTCCACTGGCTGGCTGAGACATCTCCACTGGCTGGCTGAGCCATCTCCACTGGCTGGCTGAGACATCTCCACTGGCTGGCTGAGCCATCTCCACTGGCTGGCTGAGCCATCTCCACTGGCTGGCTGAGCCATCTCCACTGGCTGGCTGAGCCATCTCCACTGGCTGGCTGAGCCATCTCCACTGGCTGGCTGAGACATCTCCACCGGCTGGCTGAGCCATCTCCACTGGCTGGCTGAGACATCTCCACTGGCTGGCTGAGACATCTCCACCGGCTGGCTGAGACATCTCCACCGGCTGGCTGAGACATCTCCACCGGCTGGCTGAGCCATCTCCACCGGCTGGCTGAGCCATCTCCACTGGCTGGCTGAGACATCTCCACTGGCTGGCTGAGCCATCTCCACTGGCTGGCTGAGACATCTCCACTGGCTGGCTGAGCCATCTCCACTGGCTGGCTGAGCCATCTCCACTGGCTGGCTGAGCCATCTCCACTGGCTGGCTGAGCCATCTCCACTGGCTGGCTGAGACATCTCCACTGGCTGGCTGAGACATTCTGATCGTACGGAGCACCACAGCTGATCTCTCGACATGGGAGACACTTAACACAGGACCCTGATAAGACAGCTGACAGTGCTGGGAATTCTTATCCCACAGAAACACAACATCCCAGACACAAACATCTGTGGGGAGGACACACACACACACACACACACACATTCTTACACTTAGGGAGCTGTTGTGGTGACAGTGGTAGTAAGAGCTGTGTCTGCTCCTAACTGTTCCATAGTGGAGGCTCTGACTGGTACAGCTACAAACACCCCCCCCCCGAGCATCCCAGCTGATTGCTACCATAGCAACCCCACAGTTCCACCACATGATGTCATCACTCCGAGACGTGCCACTGAGCCACCCAGAGAGACAGTTATGGCTAGAAGGGTTCCAACCTTTGTCACATTACCAGCAGGTTTGACTTTTCATAGCAGATTAGGAGAATTAGGCTAAGCTGGCCTTATAGCAATGTCCCTGAGATGGGGGGGGGGGGTGGGGGTTAGAGAGCTTATCCCCACTCCCTCCCTAGGCTGTGCTGACAGGGTTTATGTACCATGTATTCTGCTGATGCATCCTTCATGTGTCTGGTAGGCTATTAAAGCCCTCTGTCCTCCGTGGCAACCTGCTGTGACACACACCCCCCTCCATCCCTACACACTCCAAAACAAACAACAACAACACACACCGACACAATACCACACAGAGGGGATGTGATACCACATATATGACTGTAATTCGGCTGGATGCAGTGTGTGTGTGTGTGTGTGTTGTGTGTGTTGCGTGTGTGTGTTGCGTGTGTTGCGTGTGTGTGTGTTGCGTGTGTGTGTGTTGCGTGTGTGTGTGTTGCGTGTGTGTGTGTTGCGTGTGTGTGTGTTGCGTGTGTGTGTGTTGCGTGTGTGTGGGTGTTGCGTGTGTGTGGGTGTTGCGTGTGTGGGTGTTGCGTGTGTGTGTGTTGCGTGTGTGTGTTGCATGTGTGTGTGTGTGGGTGTTGCGTGCATCCCCGCCAGGGGTTTAGGAGAGGAAGAGTTTGTACCTTCTATCTCCTGTTCCGACACACTGATATATAACTAGTTATGTACAGTGCCTTGCAAAAGTATTCGGCCCCCTTGAACTTTGCAACCTTTTGCCACATTTCAGGCTTCAAATATAAAGATATAAAACTGTATTTTTTTGTGAAGAATCAACAACAAGTGGGACCCAATCATGAAGTGGATGACATTTATTGGATATTTTAAACTTTTTTAACAAATCAAAAACTGAAGAATTGGGCGTGCAAAATTATTCAGCCCCCTTAAGTTAATACTTTGTAGCGCCACCTTTTGCTGCGATTACAGCTGTAAGTCGCTTGGGGTATGTCTCTATCAGTTTTGCACATCGAGAGACTGAATTTTTTTCCCATTCCTCCTTGCAAAACAGCTCGAGCTCAGTGAGGTTGGATGGAGAGCATTTGTGAACAGCAGTTTTCAGTTCTTTCCACAGATTCTCGATTGGATTCAGGTCTGGACTTTGACTTGGCCATTCTAACACCTGGATATATTTATTTTTGAACCATTCCATTGTAGATTTTGCTTTATGTTTTGGATCATTGTCTTGTTGGAAGACAAATCTCCGTCCCAGTCTCAGGTCTTTTGCAGACTCCATCAGGTTCTTCCAGAATGGTCCTGTATTTGGCTCCATCCATCTTCCCATCAATTTTAACCATCTTCCCTGTCCCTGCTGAAGAAAAGCAGGCCCAAACCATGATGCTGCCACCACCATGTTTGACAGTGGGTATGGTGTGTTCAGGGTGATGAGCTGTGTTGCTTTTACGCCAAACATAACGTTTTGCATTGTTGCCAAAAGGTTCAATTTTGGTTTCATCTGACCAGAGCACCTTCTTCCACATGTTTGGTGTGTCTCCCAGGTGGCTTGTGGCAAACTTTAAATGACACTTTTTATGGATATCTTTAAGAGATGGCTTTCTTCTTGCCACTCTTCCATAAAGGCCAGATTTGTGCAATATACAACTGATTGTTGTCCTATGGACAGAGTCTCCCACCTCAGCTGTAGATCTCTGCAGTTCATCCAGAGTGATCATGGGCCTCTTGGCTGCATCTCTGATCAGTCTTATCCTTGTATGAGCTGAAAGTTTAGAGGGACGGCCAGGTCTTGGTAGATTTGCAGTGGTCTGATACTCCTTCCATTTCAATATTATCGCTTGCACAGAGCTCCTTGGGATGTTTAAAGCTTGGGGAATCTTTTTGTATCCAAATCCGGCTTTAAACTTCTTCACAACAGTATCTCGGACCTGCCTGGTGTGTTCCTTGTTCTTCATGATGCTCTCTGCGCTTTTAACGGACCTCTGAGACTATCACAGTGCAGGTGCATTTATACGGAGACTTGATTACACACAGGTGGATTGTATTTATCATCATTAGTCATTTAGGTCAACATTGGATCATTCAGAGATCCTCACTGAACTTCTGGAGAGAGTTTGCTGCACTGAAAGTAAAGGGGCTGAATAATTTTGCACGCCCAATTTTTCAGTTTTTGATTTGTTAAAAAAGTTTGAAATATCCAATAAATGTCGTTCCACTTCATGATTGTGTCCCACTTGTTGTTGATTCTTCACAAAAAAATACAGTTTTATATCTTTATGTTTGAAGCCTGAAATGTGGCAAAAGGTCGCAAAGTTCAAGGGGGCCGAATACTTTCGCAAGGCACTGTATGTATTGTATATCAAGCGGTCTCTCTAACCTCATACTGTATGTAGTGTATCAAGCAGTCTCTCTAACCTCATACTGTATGTATTGTGTATCAAGCGGTCTCTCTAACCTCATACTGTATGTATTGTGTATCAAGCGGTCTCTCTAACCTCATACTGTATACGCCAGCCCCCAGCTCCTGCCCGATGCCCGACAGACTGGCATCAAAGTCGTGTACCAGCCCTGACTCGATGGTGGCATCGTCCATCTTCAGCACCCAGGCCATGGTACCCAGCTCCTTCTCCTCCGCCTCTAGCCGAAGGGCCGCCAGCTTCGTCTCCGGGGAAGGGATTAGCCAGCAGGCTAATAAACCACTGCTGGTGGACTGGAAACGATGAAGAGAAAGTTAGCTAGCTAAGGTAACTAACTAGTTGTTGTTGCGTTGGCCACTACTGGCTAAATAATTGTAAGTTACTGGTGGTTGGCTAAGAAGCTAGTTAGTTGCTTTTAGCTAACTAGCTATTGTAGCTAACTGAAGGCGAATTGATAGCATGCCGCACTCGCCCGATATCTCACCATAATATGACTGCAAGTGAAAGTAGCAATCTGGATTGATATGAAGCCAACAACCAAACTTGCTAGGTAAAGTTAGCAGGCTAAGCTAACAACAGAATCCACCACCATCTCACGACGCTTTGAATAACAGCATTCTAAATAACCTTTTGCTCAAACTTAGCTAGCTAAACCCTCCACCACTAATAACTAGCTACCTAGCTAACTGGGACACTCCACGCCATTTAGATACAAAGTGATTTCTGTAGCAGGTTAGGAGAGCATTTTCGCTAACCCCTTTTCCTAACCTTAACCTCAGACTCCAGCCAGCAGATCCGACACGCTTGCTTACAGCTGCACTAGGGTCGGACAGGCTTCTTGTGTACATTAAGACATGGCAGAGCAGGAACTTGATATGGCTCGAAAAAGTACTTCAATCCAGGGACGAGAAACGCATTGTACTTCGAATTGTATCATTATCCCAAATGTTAGACTGCAAACAGTGGCAGGTAGTCTGGATAAGTAACCGAAAGGTCATTGGTTTGAATCCCCAAGCGGACGAGTTGAAAAATGTGTCTGTGCCCTTGGCGTCTGCTAAATGAACATGTACATGTAATATGCAGAAATCACTCAATTTCTTGGTTGTTAAAAATTCTACTAGTTCACCGAATTTCAGTTTGTGAGACAAAACAAGCGGTCATTGTATGGAGAATCATTGTACCATCTTTACCCTCTGTGAAATACACTCAGTGGCCAGTTTACTAGGTGAAAATGGTTCGCTCCTACACACAGTGAGTCACGTGGCCGTGGCTTGCTATATAAAGCAGGCAGACAGGCATTGAGGCATTCAGTTACTGCTCGATTTAACGTTAGATTGGGCAAAACTAGTGACCAAAGAAACTCCCGAGCATGGTATGATTGTCGATGCAAGGCGCACCGGTTCAAGTACCTCAGAAATGGCCGGCCTCCTGGGCTTTTGAAACACGACAGAGTCTAGGGTTTTACAGAGAACGGTGTGACAAACAAAAAAACGACCAGTCAGTCCTGTGAGTGAAAACAGCTCGTTACTGAGAGGTCCAAGGAGATTGTCAAGAATCGTGCAAGCTAACAGAAGGGCCACAAACAGGTAAATAATGGCAGAGTACCAGTGCTGTGCAGAACAGCATCTTGGAACGCACACCTGGTCCGTTTCTGTCACGGATGGGCGATTGGCAGCAGACGAACACACCCGGTTTCCACTCCTATCAGATAAAAACAACAAGAAGAAGAGGCTCCAGAGGGCACGCCATCATCAACACGAGACAATTGAGACGTGGAGAAACATTGCCTGGTCTGACAAGACCTGGCTCCTGTTGGGGCATGCTGATGGCAGGATTTGGCATAAGCAGCATGAGTCCATGGTCCCATCCTGCCTGTTGTCAACGGTACAGGCTGGTGGCAGGGGAATGGTTTCCTGGCCCAAGTTATGTTCCTTGATACCAGCTGAGCAACATGTCCACCGAAGAATTCTGCCTTTTCTGGGTACTAGATTTTTATTGAATCTTTATTAGATGGGTGTACCTAATAAACTGTCCACCTGTATATTTTTATCCATAACCAAAAAATATTGTATTTTCAAGCAGTTTGAAGCTGGTGTACAAAACTTAAAAGTACAAGATGCAAAAAGTAAACTTAATCACGGGAAACATAGAACAGAGCTTCTGCTGCTTTCAATGAGAATTTTAATTTAACCTTTATTTTACTAGGCAAGTCAGTTAAGAACAAATTCTTATTTTCAATGACGGCCTAGGAACAGTGGGTTAACTGCCTGTTCAGGGGCAGAACGACAGATTTGTACCTTGTCAGCTCAGGGATTTGAACTTGCAACCTTTCAGTTATTAGTCCAACGCTCAAACCACTAGGCTACCCTGCCACCCCACCCAATTACAAGATCTATAACCCCCTTCTCCCCAATTTCGTCATATCCAATTACAATCTTGTCTAATCGCTGCAACTCCCCAAAAGGGCTCGGGAGAGGCGAAGGTCGAGTCATCCGTCCTACTAAACATGACCTGCCAAACCCGCCCGCTTCAGCCGGAAGCCACCGCACCAATGTGACGGTGGAAACTGTGACCGAAGTCAGCCTGCTGGTGCCTGACCCGCCACAAGGAGTCGCTAGACCGTGATGAGCCAAGTAAAGCCCCCCCCCCCCATTCAAAACCTCTACTAACACAAGACACTGGGCAAATTGTGCGCGGTCTTACGGGACTCCCGGTTGGTTGTGTGACAGTCTGGGATCGATCCCGAGTCTGTAGTGACGCCTCGAGCACTGCGCCTATTACTCACATTTATATGTGAATTTAATTAGGTCGCCCAAAAAGTTATACTGCAGCTTTAAGCAAACTGCTGTATTGAACAACAAAGGAGATGATTGGCTGACTTCCGCTATCTAACATGAGAACCAAAAGGACAGTTTTACGGAAAACTAGCAGTTGTTCAATCTTCTCTGTGTATGAGTTGGGATAATGGGACAATTCGTAGTACAACACATTTGTCATTCCCTGGATTGAGGTACGTTTCCCGAGCCAAACTGCGCGGTGTCTTTTAATCTACATGGGAAGGCTGTCTGACCCTAGTGCAGCTGTAAGCAAGCGGTTCGGATCTGCTGGCTACTCCTCACCTGATACGAAAAAGGTCACTAAAGTATCTCAGTTGCGTGAAAATTGTGTATTTCCCCTAGCTAACTAGCGCGAGTTGGCTCACTTGCTGTCCTCAAAAGTCAAATTTTGCTGGTGACATCGTCGCATCCCCGAGCCCAGCCATAGCTAACTAGCAACATTACGTAAATGCAGGAGGTTGAGTCCACACACCACATTCACACGCCATGTCCGTCTCAACTAGTGAGCTAGCATTAGCAGTCTAGTAGCATTATAAAACTTCACTTGCATTTGTTTCACGGATGTTTGGAATCGTCCTATGAGAAGCTCGCAGCCAGCGCTTCCTGTGCCCTCCGAAACCTCTCTCCTTTTTTCATCGCGGACTCGTGTGACCAGGGCTACAGTTCCCGGTCGGTTAAATAAGACTCTTTAACGATCAGAACAGTAGCGGTAGACACATATGCAGGCAGCACGAACATGGCTTCTCATCAGACGGGAGCCCTCTCAAAACCTTGCGGACTGTCGCCAGCCGCAGGGGGAGATGTCGCGGGGCCAATCAGAAAGCCGCTCTATTGCCAAACGCACCCAGCTCAGCCAATGGGCTCAGTCAGAGCTTTTGCCAAACCCCTTCTACGTTATAACGCCGATGTGACCAGTTCATATCATGTTCACTCACCCCATCACATACAGAGACATATTCACAATACACAAATGCATAATTCAAACCAGACAACAATACTCGGCTGATACAGACTAGCAGGCTCACAGGCTGGTACCCCTCTGCTTCCAGAGAACAGTGTGTTCCTACTGTAGAAAATAGAGGGGGAAAGATGTGGTTGGGGGGGGGGGGGGGGGGGGTGTTGGACCAAAAGCCAACAGCCAGATGTGAAGTCTGATGTATTTAGTGGGAATGATTGTAATGTGATTGTGATCTTCAGTCCTGCAATAGCAGAACTACCCACACTTACCATTTTATGCGTTGATCACGTAACATATTAACCTGTGAATCGGACACTGCTATTTACTTTGGCCACCAACATGCCTCACACATTTGATAATTGGACTGAATCAAAATAGACAAGAGAATTCCATGAAGTTTGAGAGGAAATGTGAACAGGTTCAAGAGACAACACCCACTAGTGCCTGATCCACATTACTTGGTTGACCAGAACCCTTCTCAGCTGGCACTGGTGTTTCTTTCACGTTGTCCTTTCCAGCACACTTCCACTATGGTGGCTCCATAACCACACAGACCAGTCCAGTCCAGTTTGGTTCTGGTCCTATGGTGTGAATCAGCCTTATGTGTCTGGACCAAATAGGACCACACTGTGGTGCTGCAGCTGGTCTGGTGTGTCCCGGCAGAGGGCTGGGTGCTGCAGCTGGTCTGGTGTGTCCCGGCAGAGGGCTGGGTGCTGCAGCTGGTCTGGTGTGTCCCGGCAGAGGGCTGGGTGCTGCAGCTGGTCTGGTGTGTCCCGGCAGAGGGCTGGGTGCTGCAGCTGGTCTGGTGTGTCCCGGCAGAGGGCTGGGTGCTGCAGCTGGTCTGGTGTGTCCCGGCAGAGGGCTGGGTGCTGCAGCTGGTCTGGTGTGTCCCGGCAGAGGGCTGGGTGCTGCAGCTGGTCTGGTGTGTCCCGGCAGAGGGCTGGGTGCTGCAGCTGGTCTGGTGTGTCCCGGCAGAGGGCTGGGTGCTGCAGCTGGTCTGGTGTGTCCCGGCAGAGGGCTGGGTGCTGCAGCTGGTCTGGTGTGTCCCGGCAGAGGGCTGGGTGCTGCAGCTGGTCTGGTGTTATTGTGACTAATACAATTACTACATCTATAATAATTACCACAGCTACAAAAATTACTACTGCTACAATTAATACTACAATTACTACTGCTACAATGACTAAAATTATTATGACTGCTACAATTAATACTACAAGTATCACTACTGCTACAATTATTACTACAACTACAAGTATTACTACTGCTACAATTAAAACTACAGTTATTACTACTGCTACAATTATTACCACAACTACAATAATTACTACTGCTACAATTAATACTAATTGTACAATTGTTACTACGGCTACAATTACTACTACAATTACTGCTGCTGCTTCCATTACTACTGTACCACAATTACTGCTACTACTACAGCCTATTCTGTAGTTCCTTCTAAACACACATTCAAAGCCTAATACGAGGCTATAGTTCATCTTCAGGTAGAACCAGGTAGTGCCTGTAGGAAGTCTACACCCCCTTGAACTTTTTCACATTTTGCTTCCTTAAAAATCTAAAAAGGGATTATAGTTCGATGTTTTTCCCTCTACATTTTCAAAGTAAAAGAAAGTTAAAGAACATTTAACAAATTAAGAAAAAAAAAATACAAAACAGAAATATCATAATTGGATAAGTCTCCACCCACCTGAGTAAATACTTGGTGGAGGCAGCCTTTACAGCTGTGAATGATTTGGAATAAGATTCTACTAACGCTGCTCAACTCTTAGAGCAACGTATATCCATTGTTTTTGTCAAAATTGCTCAAGCTCCTTTACATTTGTCTGAGAATCATTGATGGAAAGCAATATTCAAACACTCTGATAAAAAAAAAATAAAGAAAAAAAACTGCTGATTTAAGTCAAGACTGAGACTTGACCACTCAGGGACACAACAGTTTTTGTGAAAGTTATTCTAGTGTGTATTTAAGCAGAACAAGTGTAGTTGTCCCACAGACAAATTAAACCCTGTCTCAGGATTAGGTTGTCGGAAGACTGAGGTGAGTTTTCCTCTTTTCCTGGCCTCCTTTCACAAGCATACCCATAACATGATGCTGCTACCACAATACAAAGGGATCAACATTGCATTCCCTCCATATTACTGGCCGGTATGATAAATTGAAAATAAATAAATCTGTGTTCAATTTTGGCCTAAATCAAAAACTACAGGGTTGAGTTAAATCCAGTACAACAGATAGAAACCCTCTCTATTTTCAAGCATTGTGTTGGCAGCATCATGTCATGGGTATGCTTGTCATCGGCAGGGACTGGGGAGTTTGTCAGGATCAAAAGAAATATGAAAAGGCGCAAAGCCCAGGCAAAAAATTAGAGGAAAACTCAACTCAGTCTAATGAAAACCGAACCCTAGAATAGTTTTATTTCTTTAGAGTGAGAATTACACATATTTTAATGCCAGACACCAGAATGGCTTTCCAAGAGGTGTTGAGTGTTCCTGTGTGGTCTAGTCTCACTCCTGACTTTAATCTGCTAAAAAAAAAAAAAAAAATAGGAGACAAGGTTTGGATATTGCTGTCCATCAATGATTCCTAAACAAACCTAATGAGCTTGAGAAATTCTGACAAAAGCAATGGATATACACTATATACAAAATATGGACACCCCTTCAAATTAGTGGATTCGGCTCGTTCAGCCACACCCGTTGCTGACACGGTGTATAAAATTTGAGCACACAGCCATGCAATCTCCAGTTCGTCAAACTTATTCCCTGCTAAAGCTGCCTCGTCAACTGTAAGTGCTGTTATTGTGAAGTGGAACAGTCTAGGAGCAACAACGGCTGAGCCGCGAAGTGGTAGGCCACACAAACTCACAGAACGGGACCACCGAGTGCTGAAGCGTAAAAATTGTCTGCCCTTGGTTGCAACACTCACTACCGAGTTCCAAACTGCCTCTGGAAGCAACGTCAGGCACAATAACTGTTAGTCTGGAGCTTCATGGAATGAGTTTCCACGGCCGAGCAGCCGCACACAAGCCTAAGCTCATGGCGCAATGCCAAGCGTTGGCTGGAATGTTGTAAAGCTTGCCGCCATTGGACTCTGGAGCAGCGGAAATGAGTTCTCTGGATTGATGAATCACGTTTCCCCATCTGGCAGTCCTACGGACGAATCTGGGTTTGGCGGATGCCAGAAGAATGCTACATGGCCGAATGCATAGTGCCCACTGTAAAGTTTGGTGGAGGAGGAATAATAGTCTGGGGCTAGTCCCCTTAGTTCCAGTGAAGGGAAATCTTAACACTACAACATACAATGACATTCTAGATGGTTCTGTGCTTCCAACTATGTGGCTAGTTTGGAGAAGGCCCTTTCCTAATTCAGCATGACCCCTGTGCACAAACTGAGGTCCACACAGAAATGCTTTGTCGAGATCAGTGTGGAATGAACTTCACTGGCCTGCAAAGAGCCCTGACATCAACCCCTAACATGAATTTCTTTTAACTAGGGAAATTGTCACTTCTCTTGCGTTCTGTGCAACAGAGTCAGGGTATATGCAGCAGTTTGGGCGTTATGGTTCGTTGCGAACTAATTTAATCAGAATTTTACATAATTATGACATAACATTAAAGGTTGTGCAATGTAACAGGAATATTTAGACTTAGATCAAATACAGAATGGTTCCGTATTTCACTGAAAGAATAAACGTTTTGTTTTCGGATTTGACCATATTAATGACCTAAGGCTCGTATTTCTGTGTGTTATTATATTATAATGAAGTCTATGATTTGATAGAGCAGTCTGACTGAGCGGAGGTAGGCAGCAGCAGCATCTTAAGCATTTATTCAAACTTCGCTGTGCTTCAAGCATTGAGCTGTTTATGACTTCAAGCCTATCAACTCCCGAGATGAGGCTGGTGTAACCGATGTGAAATGGCTAGCTAGTTACTGGGGTGCGCGCAAAAAGCGTTTCAAACGTCACTCGCTCTGAGACTTGGAAAAGTTGTTCCCCTTGCTCTGCAAGGGCCGCGGCTTTTGTGGAGCGATGGGCAACGCTGCTTCGATGGTGGCTGTTGTCGATGTGTTCCTGGTTCGAGCCCAGGGAGGAGCGAGGAGAGGGACTGAAGCTATACTGTTAAACTGGCAATACTAAAGTGCCTATAAGAACATCCAATCGCCAAAGGTTAATGAAATACAAATCGTAGAGAGAAATAGTCCTATAATTCCTATAATAACTACGACCTAAAACTTCTTACCTGGGAATATTGAAGACTCATGTTAAAAGGAACCACCAGCTTTCATATGTTCTCATGTTCTGCGCAAGGAACTTAAACATTAGCTTTCTTACATGGCACATATTGCACTTTTACTTTCTTCTCCAACACTTTGTTTTTGCATTATTTAAACCAAATTGAACATGTTTCATTATTTATTTGAGGCTAAATTGATTTGATTGATGTATTATATTAAATTAAAAGTGTTCATTCAGTATTGCTGTAATTGTCAATATTATAAATTTAAATAAATAAATACATTTTTTAAATTTTTTTTTAAATCGTCCGATTAATCCGTATCGGCTTTTTTTGGTCATCCAATAAATCGATATTGTCGTTGGAAAATCATAAAATCGGTTGACCTCTACACTGTATATTCTGCAGCTTCAGGTACACTACAGATGAATTCAGAATTTAACATAAACCTTAGCCAAATACATTTAAACTCAGTTTTTCCACAATTCCTAACATTTAATCCTAGTAAAAAATTTGCTGTCTTGGGACAGTTAGGATCACCACTTTATTTTAAGAATGTGAAATGTCAGAATAATAGTAGAGAGAATTATTTCTTTCAGCTTTTATTTCTTTCATCACATTCCCAGTGGGTCAGAAGTTTACATAGAATTTGGTAGCATTGCCTTTAAATTGTTTAACTTGGGTCAAACGTTTTGGGTAGCCTTCCTCAAGCTTCCCACAATAAGTTGGGTGAATTTTGGCCCATTCCTCCTGACAGAGCTGGTGTAACGGAGTCAGGTTTGTAGGCCTCCTTGCTCGCACACGCCTTTTCAGATCTGCTCACAAATTGTCTATGGGATTGAGGTCAGGGTTTTGGTGATGGCCACTCCAACACCTTGACTTTGTTGTGCTTAAACCATTTGCCACAACTTTGGAACTATGCTTGGGGTCATTGTCCATTTGGAAGACCCATTTGCGACCAAGCTTTAACTTCCTGACTGATGTCTTGAGATGTTGCTTCAATATATCAACATAATTTTTCTTTCTCATGATGCCATCTATTTTGTGAAGTGCACCAGTCCCTCCTGCAGCAAAGCACCCCCACAACATGATGCTGCCACCCCCATGTTTCACGGTTGGGATGGTGTCTTCGGCTTGCAAGCGTCCATATTTTTCCTCCAAACATAACGACATTATGGCCAAACAATTATATTTTTGTTTCATCAGACCAGAGGACATTTCTCCAAAAAGTACGATCTTTGTCCCCATGTTCAGTTGCAAACCGTAGTCTGGCTTTTTTATGGTGGTTTTGGAGCAGTGGCTTCTTCCTTCCTGAGCGGCGTTTCAGGTTGTGTCGATATAGGACTTGTTTTACTGTGGTTATAGATACTTTTGTAACTGTTTCCTCCAGCATCTTCACAAGGTCCGTTGCTGTTCTGGGATTGATTTGCAGTTTTCGCATCAAAGTACGTTCATCTCTAGGAGACAGAATGCGTCTCCTTCCTGAGCGGTATGACGGCTGCGTGGTCCCATGGTGTTTATACTTGCGTACTATTTTTTGTACAGATGAACGTGGTACCTTCAGGCGTTTGGAAATTGCTCTCAAGGACGAACCAGACTTGTGGAGGTCTACATTTTTTTCCCTGAGGTCTTGGCTGATTTCTTTTGATGTCAAGCAAAGAGGCGCTGAGTTTGAAGGTAGGCCTTGAAATACATCCACAGGTACACCTCCAATTGACTCAAATGACGTCAATTAGCCTATCAGAAGCTTCTAAAGCCATGACATAAGTTTCTGGACTTTTCCAAGCTGTTTAAAGGCACAGTCAATTTAGTGAATGTAAACTTCTGACCCACTGGAATTGTGATACAATTCTGTCTGTAAACAATTGTTGGAAAAATGACTTGTGTCATGCACAAAGTAGATGTCCTAACCGACTTGCCAAAACTATAGTTTGCTAACAAGAAATTTGTGGGGCGGTTGAAAAATGAGTTTTAATGACTCCAACCTAAATGTATGTAAACTTCCAACTTCAACTGTATGTATTCTGCAGCTTCCATGTTCAGACACACAGTCAGAGTATCTTCCCTGCTGTGCTCAATAAATACCAGTTGATTCCGGTTAGTGCACAAAGGACGTAACTTTGGTTAATTGTAGACCCTGTGTGTGTGTCAGAACAGGTGCCCCCTCCCACTGACTGAGACAGAAACTCGTGTTTATTATGGTCTGTACAAGTTATTTTTCTTTTTTCTTCATTTTATTGTAAGCACAGCTTTGTAAATGCACAGAGGAAAACAACCCGGTAACAGCCAGACTGTTGGAAGAAGAGGGGACAGTTTCTCAGATCACTAAATAATACATTTGTCCAAAACGTCTCCCCGGAGAGAAACCAAAGTAGAGAGACTATGGCAACAGAAAACAACACTGATCAGGACGCAGAGCACCTCCTTCAAGGACATCGTTATTAGATATTATTCCATGTTATCATGTGTAGAGGCATATCCATTAGGTGATAATAATAAGCCATGTCTCCCCCCCCCCCCTTGTCTGAAATGTGCTCATCCAAGACATGGCAGGAAAGCAGTGGAAGGTACCATGGACTTCTCTGAAAGGGGTGGACATGGTTAACTAATTTCATCCTCTCCCTTCCACTGTGACAGTAAATAGGTTCTGGATAAAGAGTTAAAATCACTGTCATGTATAGCTGAGCACATTCCGCCTCCCATACCTTACACTCATTGCCTACGTAGTTGTTATGAACAGTTATGACCTAACTGCTCACGGAGGAGGACCCTACTCCCTATATAGATTGACCAGAGGCGTATGTAGTGGCCAAAAGTAGTGCACTACGTAGGGGTTAGTGTGCCTTCAGAGTTTCAGGGGTTAAAACACACTAGACCACCATGACAGATGGACTGACTGACATTAGAAATATACACCCCCCCCCACTCTCTGTCGCAGACATAAACACACTCGACCACCATGACAGATGGACTGACCTCAGAAATATAAACCCCCTCCACTCTCTGTCTCAGACATAAACACACTCGACCACCATGACAGATGGACTGACCTCAGAAATATACACCCCCTCCACTCTCTGTCGCAGACATAAACACACTCGACCACCATGACAGATGGACTGACCTCAGAAATATACACCCCCTCCACTCTCTGTCGCAGACATAAACACACTCGACCACCATGACAGATGGACTGACCTCAGAAATATACACCCCCTCCACTCTCTGTCTCAGACATAAACACACTCGACCACCATGACAGATGGACTGACCTCAGAAATATAAACCCCCCCCCACTCTCTGTCTCAGACATAAACACACCGGTCTGCAGAATGCAGATACCTCACCTCTCCCCTCCCTTCCTCTCTAGCCATCCATCCTGGCTGGGGGTGTGTGGCTAGTGCATCATCAGAGGGTGTGGTTAGGTGTGTAGAGATCAGGGGTGAGTCTCAGAGAACAGGGTGGATCTTCCATGTTTGTGAAGGGAACTACAACAATCCTCTCTTCTGCACCGTATCCCAGAGTGCATTGTAGTAGGCAACAAAGAGGCAATGGGAGTTTGTGTCCAGGACAGTGTGTATGTGTGTCAGTCTGTGCCTTCATATTAGCATGTTCATGTAAGCATGTCAGTAAGCGTGTGTGTGTGTGTGTGTGTTTATCCATCCATGTAAGAGTGTGTCCATGTGTGTTAAGTCTCCAGAGGGAGAGTGCAGTTCCATGGTTGTCCTGTGTGGGGCGCTGTCCACCTGTCGGTTCTATAGGCTGTCTGGTGGGGGCTCACCACCACTGGAGCCTGACTGGGCACGCTTGATGTACAGATTCAACAACTTCAACTGGAAAGAGAGGGAGAGAGAGAGAGGGGGGGGGGGTTACAGGGTTGTAGAAGTGAAACAATTCTTCATGAATCCCTCTGATCCAGTCATCTACACTGAACATGAATATAAACACAACATGTAAAGTGTTGGTCCCATGTTTCATAAACTTGAAATTTAAAAAAAGAGCCAAGAAATGTTCCATACACACACAAAAAGCTTATTTCCGTCAAATTGTGCGCACAAATGTGTCTGTCAGTGGGCATATCTCCTTTGCCAAGATTATTTAGCCACCTGACAGGTGTGACATATCAAGAAGCTGATTAAGCAGCATGATCATGACACAGGTGCACCTTGTGCTGGGGACAATAAAAAGGCCACTAACGTGCAGTTTTGTCACACAACACCACAGATATCAAGTTGAGGGAGTGTCCAATTGCAATGCGGACTGCATGAGAATTTAGCAGTACGTCCAACTGGCCTCAACTGCAGACCACGTGCAACCACGTCAGCCCAGGACCTCCACATCTGGTTTCTTCACCTGAGAGATTGTCTGAGACCAGCCACCCGGGCAGCAGATGAAACTGTGGGTTTGCACAACCAAATCATTTCTGCACAAACTGTCAGAAACCGTCTCAGGGAAGCTCATCTGCATACTCATCGTCCTCACGAGGGTCTTGATCTTCTTGATATGCCACTCCTGTGGGCGTGTGTTTTGCTGATGTCAACGTTGTGAACAGAGTGCCCCATGGCGGCAGTGGGGGTTATAGTATGGGCAGGCATAAGCTACAGACAACGAACACAATTGCATTTTATCGATGGCAATTTGAATGCACAGAGATACTGTGACCAGATCCTGAGGCCCTTTGTCCCACCATCACCTCATGTTTCAGCATGGTAACGCACGGCCCCATGTTGCAAGGATCTGTACACAATCCCTGGAAGCTGAAAATGTCCCAATTCTTCCATGGCCTGCGTACTCACCAGACATGTCAACCATTGAGCATGTTTGGGATGCTCTGGATCGACGTGTACGACAACGTATCCCAGTTCTCACCAATATCAAGCGTATTCGCACACCCATTGAAGAGGAGTGGGACAACATTCCACATCAGGCCACAATCAACAACAGCCTGATCAACTCTATGTGAAGATGTGTCACGCTGCATGAGGAAAATGGTGGTCACACTAGATGCTGACACTCCCCTATCCCCCCCCCTTTAAAAAGGTATCTGTGACCAACAGACGCACATCTGTATTCCCAGTCAGGTAAAATCCATAGATTAGGGCCTAATTTATATATTTAAATTGACTGATTTCCTTCATATGAAGCTGCTGAAATTATTGCACGTTGCGTTTATTTTGGTTCAGTGTAAAATGTGTAGCTATAGATTCATTTGAGAATCAAGTATGCTAGTGTGGATGTATTGGAAGACGGGTAATAGGTGTGGTTAGTAGAAAGTGGGCGTGATTCCCTCACCTTGCTGCCAGACAGTTGGTTGAGGTGAGGTTTTAGCTCCTCCCCTATGACTGCATAGAGGGCCACCAGACAGAATACACAGGCCTTCCTCACACTGCTCTCCGCGTTGTCATAACCCTGCATAACATGACAGACGGGTTATAGCCCTCCGTAACATGACATAATGGATCATAACTCTGAATAACATGAGGATGTGTGTAATCTTTGTGTGTGTGTGAGACCTGCACTAGTGTGTGTGTGTGTGTGTGACCTGTACGAGTGTGTGTGTGTGTGTGTGTGAGAGACCTGTACGAGTGTGTGTGTGTGTGTGTGAGAGAGACCTGTATGAGTGTGTGTGTGTGTGAGAGACCTGTACGAGTGTGTGTGTGTGTGAGAGACCTGTACGAGTGTGTGTGTGTGTGAGAGACCTGTACGAGTGTGTGTGTGTGTGAGAGACCTGTACGAGTGTGTGTGTGTGTGTGTGTGTGAGAGACCTGTACGAGTGTGTGTGTGTGTGTGAGAGACCTGTACGAGTGTGTGTGTGTGTGAGAGACCTGTACGAGTGTGTGTGTGTGTGAGAGACCTGTACGAGTGTGTGTGTGTGTGTGAGAGAGACCTGTACGAGTGTGTGTGTGTGTGTGAGAGAGACCTGTACGAGTGTGTGTGTGAGAGAGACCTGTACGAGTGTGTGTGTGTGAGAGACCTGTACGAGTGTGTGTGTGTGTGAGAGAGACCTGTACGGGTGTGTGTGTGTGTGAGAGAGACCTGTACGAGTGTGTGTGTGTGTGTGAGACATGTACGAGTGTGTGTGTGAGAGACCTGTACGAGTGTGTGTGTGTGTGTGTGTGTGAGAGAGACCTGTACGAGTGTGTGTGTGTGTGTGTGTGTGTGAGAGAGACCTGTACCAGTGTGTGTGTGTGTGAGAGAGAGACCTGTACGAGTGTGTGTGTGTGTGTGTGAGAGAGACCTGTACGGGTGTGTGTGTGTGTGTGTGTGAGAGACCTGTACGAGTGTGTGTGTGTGTGTGAGACATGTACGAGTGTGTGTGTGAGAGACCTGTACGAGTGTGTGTGTGTGTGTGTGTGTGAGAGACCTGTACGAGTGTGTGTGTGTGTGTGTGTGTGTGTGTGTGTGTGTGTGTGAGAGACCTGTATGAGTGTGTGTGTGTGTGAGAGACCTGTAAGAGTGTGTGTGTGTGTGAGAGACCTGTACGAGTGTGTGTGTGTGTGTGTGAGAGAGACCTGTACGAGTGTGTGTGTGTGTGTGTGAGAGAGACCTGTACGGGTGTGTGTGTGTGTGTGAGAGAGACCTGTACGGGTGTGTGTGTGTGTGTGAGAGAGACCTGTACGAGTGTGTGTGTGTGTGTGTGTGTGTGTGTGTGTGTGTGTGAGAGAGACCTGTACGAGTGTGTGTGTGTGAGAGAGACCTGTACGAGTGTGTGTTACCTGTATGAGTCCGGGGACTATCTCCGGCAGCATGGTGACGAGTCCGTGGTGGGGGACCCTCTCTATTACTCTGGTCTGCATCTTGATGGCAGCCAGGTTGATGGGGTAGTCAGCTGACTGGATGATGGGAGACAACACCTTGACACACTGGTCTGGACTGATGGACGACGCCAGCATGGCTGCAGTCTCCTCTGCCGCTCGCGCCACCTACTCACACAGGAACAGGGTTATAGCACCAGTTATAATGCTTCCTACTCACACAGCAACAGGGTTATAGCACCAGTTATAATGCCTCCTACTCACACAGCAACAGGGTTATAGCACCAGTTATAATGCCTCCTACTCACACAGGAACAGGGTTATAGCACCAGTTATAATGCCTCCTACTCACACAGCAACAGGGTTATAGCACCAGTTATAATGCCTCCTACTCACACAGCAACAGGGTTATAGCACCAGTTATAATGCCTCCTACTCACACAGCAACAGGGTTATAGCACCAGTTATAATGCCTCCTACTCACACAGCAACAGGGTTATAGCACCAGTTATAATGCCTCCTACTCACACAGGAACAGGGTTATAGCACCAGTTATAATGCCTCCTACTCACACAGGAACAGTGGGAGAGTCAATGTGTGTGTGAGAGAGAATCCAGTGTTTGCAGGAGATTATATTATCTGTAGAGTGTGTATATATTTTAAAGAGGATGTGTGTATATATATTTTAAGGAGTGTGTGTGTGTGTGTGTGTGTGTGTGTGTATATTTTAAGGAGTGTGTGTGTGTGTGTATTTTAAGGAGTGTGTGTGTGTGTGTATATTTTAAGGAGTGTGTGTGTGTATATTTTAAGGAGTGTGTGTGTGTGTGTGTATATTTTAAGGAGTGTGTGTGTGTGTATATTTTAAGGAGTGTGTGTGTGTGTGTGTGTGTGTATATTTTAAGGAGTGTGTGTGTGTGTGTGTATATTTTAAGGAGTGTGTGTGTGTGTGTGTATATTTTAAGGAGTGTGTGTGTGTGTGTGTGTATATTTTAAGGAGTGTGTGTGTGTGTGTGTGTATATTTTAAGGAGTGTGTGTGTGTGTGTGTGTGTATATTTTAAGGAGTGTGTGTGTGTGTGTGTGTGTATATTTTAAGGAGTGTGTGTGTATATTTTAAGGAGTGTGTGTGTGTGTATATATTTTAAGGAGTGTGTGTGTATATATTTTAAGGAGTGTGTGTGTGTGTGTGTGTGTGTGTGTGTGTGTATACATATTTTAAGGACTGTGTGTATACCTCTTTGTGTGGGTCCCTGTGTGCCTCCAGGGCCTTCATGATGGTGAGTTCAGCGTAGTTCTTGAACCGCCAGGGCTGGCGGCTCAGAATCTCCCTCAGAACACGCAGAGCTAACGCCCTGATCACATGCTGCAGGGGAGGAGCGGAGAGAGAGAGGACAACAAGACAGCTGAGGAAGTTGTCAGATTGTGTGTGTGTGTGTGTGCGTGTGTAATTACATTAATGATTCTGTGTACACAACGGGTGTGTGTGTGTGTGTACCTCTCTGTCCCCCAGCGTCTCCAGTAGTAACAGGAGAATGGTTTTGAAGTGTTCGTCCCAGCAGACCTGCAGGGTGTTTTCTCGAATCAGCTTCAGGAGATCACAAAGCGCCACCTTTCTCTCTTCCACACGCTCATTGTGATTGGACAGCTCCTTCAGCAGCTCAGTCACCAGCTCTGATTGGTCAATGCTGCTGTCTGTCAGGGGCAACAGCCAATGGGGTTTGAGAAACTGATTGACAACTTATCAATCATACATGACACTAAGACATTTTGTTTGTGTAAATGTATGTGTGTGTGTGTGTATATGTGTGTACCATCAGTTTGCTGGTCTGATTCGTCCAATGAAGTATCTTTGACGTTGTGTTTAAAGGGGGAGTCTGTAAAGGGGTCTCGGGACCCCCGGGGAGAAGAGGAGAGCAGGGGGGTGTTCAGAAGAGAAGTCTTGTTGTCCAGAGCAGTGCGGACTGCATCCACTTGGTCAGCACCACCACCCTGAGAGAGAGAGGGGGAACAGAGAGACAGTGAGAGGGGGGGGGGAAACGTAGAGAGAGAGAGGGGGAGGAAACGTAGAGAGAGGGGGGGGGGAAACGTAGAGAGAGAGAGGGGGGAAACGTAGAGAGAGAGAGGGGGAAACGTAGAGAGAGAGAGAGGGGGGGAAACGTAGAGAGAGAGAGAGAGAGAGGGGGAAACGTAGAGAGAGAGAGAGGGGGAAACGTAGAGAGAGAGAAACAAAGACAGAGAGAAACAAAGACAGAGAGAGACACACGGAGTTAGGGTATTGTATGAATCTTGAAGATAATTTTAGACAGAAATGGGTCATGTGACAGGTAGGTGACAAATCAGGTGAGCTCTGATTGGCAGGTTGATGATGGGTGGGCGGGTCAGGTTTCAAACCGACCTATAGAGATGTCCGCTTGGACAAAGCCCCTCTTTGGAATATACCATGTCCTTGTGCAGGACAGGGGTGTTGGCTGGGCTGATGTTGCTTATTGTACACAGCCCTTACAGCTCACACTGTACATATTCACATCACAACCTATTGTTGACCTGCAAAAACACTACATGAGCCAATTTTCCCTGATATTAGCTTATCCCCCAGCAGACAAAAAAAACTATTTCTCTCTAGATCCACATTATAAGAATGGTAGTTACAGTTGAAGTAGGAAGTTTACATGCATTTAGGTTGGAGTCATTAAACCTCGTTTTTCAACCACTCCAACAATATTCTTGTTAACAAACTAGTTTTGGCAAGTCGGTTAGGACATCTACTTTGTGCATGACAAGTAATTTTCCCAACAATTGTTTACAGACAGATTATTTCACTGTATCACAATTCCAGTGGGGGTAGGAAAATTATCTGGATATATTCAAGCAACATCTCAAGACATCAGTCAGGAAGTTAAAGCTTGGTCGCAAATGGGTCTTCCAAATGAACAATGACCCCAAGCATAGTTCCAAAGTTGTGACAAATGGCTTAAGGACAACAAAGTCAAGGTATTGGAGTGACCATCACAAAGCCCTGACCTCAATCCAATAGAAAATGTGTGGGCAGAACTGAAAAAGCACAAGGACTACAAACCTGACTCAGTTACACCAGCTCTGTCAGGAGGAATGAGCCAAAATTCACCCACTTATTGTGGGAAGCTTGTGGAAGGCTACCCGAAACGGTTGACCCAAGTTAAACAATTTAAAGGCAACGCTACCAAATACTAATTCAGTGTATGTAATCTTCTGATCCACTGGGAAAGTGATGAAAGAAATAAAAGCTGAAATAAATCACTCTACTATTATTCTGATATTTCACATTCTGAAAATAAAGTGGTGATCCTAACTGTCCTAAGATAAGGAATTTGTACTAGGATTAAATGTCAGGAATTGGGAAAAACTGAGTTTAAATGTATGTGGCTAAGGTGTATGTAAACTTCCGACTTCAACTGTATATGTGATGCTTTGACCCCAGACACTGTCACAACAGACGGGGTTGTATGGTTATGGAGTTCAGTCTCTCTCATCTCTCTCATGTAGAGAGGGTTCTCTCTCTCTCTCATCTCTCTCTTCCATCTCTCTCATGTAGAGGGTTCTCTCTCTCTCTCATCTCTCTCATGTAGAGAGAGTTCTCTCTCTCTTCCATCTCTCTCATGTAGAGGGTTCTCTCTCTCTCTCATCTCTCTCTCATGTAGAGGGTGCTCTCTCTCTCTCTCTCTCTCTCTCTCATGTAGAGAGGGTTCTCTCTCTCTCATCTCTCTCTCTCATCATCTCTCTCTCTCTCTCTCTCTCTCATGTAGAGAGAGTTCTCTCTCTCTTCCATCTCTCTCATGTAGGGAGGGTTCTCTCATCTCTCTCATCTCTCTCATCTCTCTCATCTCTCTCATCTCTCTCATCTCTCTCATCTCTCTCATCTCTCTCATCTCTCTCGTGTAGGGAGGGTTCACATTCAGTCTCTCTCTCTCTCTCTCTCTCATCTCTCTCTTCCATCTCTCTCGTGTAGGGAGGGTTCACATTCACAGTCTCTCTCTCCCTCTCATCTCTCTTCCATCTCTCTCGTGTAGGGAGGGTTCACATTCACAGTCTCTCTCTCGCTCTCTCTCTCTCATCTCTCTCTTCCATCTCTCTCGTGTAGGGAGGGTTCACATTCACAGTCTCTCTCTCCCTCTCATCTCTCTTCCATCTCTCTCGTGTAGGGAGGGTTCACATTCACAGTCTCTCTCTCGCTCTCTCTCTCTCATCTCTCTCTTCCATCTCTCTCGTGTAGGGAGGGTTCACATTCACAGTCTCTCTCTCCCTCTCATCTCTCTTCCATCTCTCTCGTGTAGAGAGGGTTCACATTCACAGTCTCTCTCTCTCTCCCATCTCTCTCGTGTAGGGAGGGTTCACATTCACAGTCTCTCTCTCTCTCATCTCTCTCGTGTAGAGAGGGTTCACATTCATAGTCTCTCTCTCTCTCTCCCATCTCTCTCGTGTAGAGAGGGTTCACATTCACAGTCTCTCTCTCTCTCTCCCATCTCTCTCGTGTAGGGAGGGTTCACATTCACAGTCTCTCTCTCTCTCCCATCTCTCTCGTGTAGAGAGGGTTCACATTCACAGTCTCTCTCTCTCTCTCCCATCTCTCTCGTGTAGGGAGGGTTCACATTCACAGTCTCTCGCTCTCCCATCTCTCTCGTGTAGGGAGGGTTCACATTCACAGTCTCTCGCTCTCCCATCTCTCTCGTGTAGGGAGGGTTCACATTCACAGTCTCTCTCTCTCCCATCTCTCTCGTGTAGGGAGGGTTCACATTCACAGTCTCTCGCTCTCCCATCTCTCTCGTGTAGGGAGGGTTCACATTCACAGTCTCTCTCTCTCCCATCTCTCTCGTGTAGGGAGGGTTCACATTCACAGTCTCTCTCTCTCTCCCATCTCTCTCGTGTAGGGAGGGTTCACATTCACAGTCTCTCTCTCTCTCTCCCATCTCTCTCGTGTAGGGAGGGTTCACATTCACAGTCTCTCTCTCTCTCTCTCTCCCATCTCTCTCGTGTAGGGAGGGTTCACATTCACAGTCTCTCTCTCTTATCTCTCTTCCATCTCTCTCATGTAGGGAGGGTTCACATTCACAGTCTCTCTCTCTCCCATCTCTCTCGTGTAGAGAGGGTTCACATTCACAGTCTCTCTCTCTCTCTCTCTCTCTCTCTGGGAGGGTTCACATTCACAGTCTCTCTCTCTCTCTCTCTCTCTCTCTCTCTCTCTCTCTCTCTCTCTCAGGGAGGGTTCACATTCACAGTCTCTCTCTCTCTCTCTCTCTCTCTCTCAGGGAGGGTTCACATTCACAGTCTCTCTCTCTCTCTCTCTCTGGGAGGGTTCACATTCACAGTCTCTCTCTCTCTCTCTCTCTGGGAGGGTTCACATTCACAGTCTCTCTCTCTCTCTCTCTCTCTCTCTCAGGTTCACATTCACAGTCTCTCTCTCTCCCATCTCTCTCGTGTAGAGAGGGTTCACAGTCTCTCTCTCTCTCTCTCTCTCTCTCTCTCTCTCGGAGGCTTCACATTCACAGTCTCTCCTCACCGTTTCGTTCATGTCTTCCTGGCTGCGGACGGAGAAGTTCTGAATGGCCTCTGTAACTCCTCTCAGACTACTGTAGATGTCGTCAGAGTTCATGTTCTCTGTGTCGTAGTCAAACGCGCTGCACACAACAACACATCAGTCACATTACCATCTCAACAGGTCAACATTATGCAAGTGTGTGGAAGGTGTTACCTTGGTGTGTTCCGGGAGGTTTGTGTATGCATTACCCGAGTGTGGATGTGTTCTGTGACGTGTTGGTAGGAGAGGTGAGAGGGCTGGACCAGCTGGCAGGAGAGCGGGGGGTGTGGCGTGTCATGGGGCTTCCCATTTGGGCCTGGGGTGAAGAGGGCATCAAATTGTCAGAACATGCTAGTGTCTTTTAGTGTTCCGCCAGCCTGGTCAGTTCTTACACAGTGTCTAGAAGTACATCAAATCAATCTTTATTTGTCACATGCACCGAAAACAAACAGGTGTAGACCTTACAGTGAAATGCTGAATACAACAGGTGTAGACCTTACAGTGAAATGCTGAATACAACAGGTGTAGACCTTACCGTGAAATGCTGAATACAACAGGTGTAGACCTTACCGTGAAATGCTGAATACAACAGGTGTAGACCTTACAGTGAAATGCTGAATACAACAGGTGTAGACCTTACCGTGAAATGCTGAATACAACAGGTGTAGACCTTACCGTGAAATGCTGAATACAACAGGTGTAGACCTTACCGTGAAATGCATACTTACAAGCCCTTAACCAACAATGTAGTTCAAGAAATAGAGTTAAGAAAATATTTACTGAATAAAAAAAGGTTAAAAAAAAATATATATTTTCTTGTTACTTTAAAAAAATGACACAATAATGAGGCTATATACAAGGGGTACAGTCAATGTAGGGGTACAGGTTAGTCGAGGTAATTTGGACATGTAGGTGGGGGTGAAGTGACTATGCATAGATAATAAACAGCGAGTAGCAGCTGTGTCAAAACAAAGGGGGGGGGTCAATGTAAATAGTCCGGTGGCCATCTGATTAACTGTTCAGCAGTCTATGGCTTGGGGGGTTAGAAGCTGTTAAGGAGCCTTCTGGACCTAGACTTGGCACTCTGGTACTGCTTGCCGTGTGATAGTAGAGAGAACAGTCTATGACTTGGGTGACTGGAGTCTCTGACAATTTTAGGGCCTTCCTCTGACACTGCCTATTATAGAGGTCCTGGATGGAAGGAAGCTTGGCCCCAGTGACGTACTGGGCCGTCCACACTACCCTCTGTAGCGCCTTACGGTCAGATGCCGAGCAGTTCCCATACCAGATGATGCAACAGGTCAGAATGCTCTCGATGGTGCAGCTGTAGAACTTTTTGAGGATCTGGGGCCCCAGTGTTGAGGGTCAGCGTGGCAGACGTGTTGTTACCTTCCCTTACCACCCGGGGGCGGCCCGTCAGGAAGTCCATGATCCAGTTGCAGAGGGAGGTGTTGAGTCCGAGGGCACTTAGCTTAGTGATGAACTTTGTGGGCACTATGGTGTTGAACGCTGAGCTGTAGTCAATTAACAGCATTCTCACATAGGTTTTCCTTTTGTCCAGGTGGGAAAGGGCAGTGTGGAGTGCAGTAGAGATTGCATCATCTATGGATCTGTTGGGGCAGTATACAATTTGGAGTGTGTCTAGAGTGTTGACATGAGCCATGACCAGCCTTTCAAAGCACTTCATAGCTACCGACGTGAGTGCTACAGGGCGGTAATCATTTAGGCAGGTTACCTTCGCTTTCTTGGGCACAGGGTCTATGGTGGTCTGTTTGAAAATGTCAGTGAAGGCACCTGTCAGTTGGTCAAAGCTCTGAGTACACATCCTCGTAATCCGTCTGGCCTAGCGGCTTTGTGAATGCTGACCTGTTTAAAAAGTCTTGCTCACATTGGTTACGGAGAGTGTAATCACACAGTCGTTCGGAACAGCTGGTGCTCTCATGCATGCTTCAGTGTTGCTTGCCTTGTAGCGAGCATAAAAGGCATTTAGCTCGTCTGATAGGCTCCCGTTACTGGGCAGCTTGCGGCTGGGTTTCCCTTTGTGGTCCGTAATATTTTGCAAGTCCTGCCACATCCGACGAGCGTCAGAGCCGGTGTAGTATGATTCAATCTTAGTCCTGTATTGACGTTTTGCCTGTTTGATGGTTCGTCTGAGGGCATAGCAGGATTTCTTATAAGCATCTGAATTGGTGTCCTGCTCCTTGAAAGCAGCAGCTCTAGCCTTTAGCTCGATGTGGATGTTGCCTGTAATCCATGGCTTCTGGTTGGGATATGTACGTACAGTCACTGTGGGGACGACGTCGTCGATGCACTTATTGATTAAGCCGGTGACTGAGGTGGTATACTCCTTAATACCATTGGATGAATCCCGGAACATATTCCAGTCTGTGCTAGCAAAACAGTCCTGTAGCATAGCATCCGCATCATCTGACCACTTCCGTATTGAGCGAGTCACTGCTACTTCCTGCTTTTGTTATTGCTTGTCAGCAGGAATCAGGAGGATAGAATTATGGTCAGATTTGCCAAATGGAGGGTGAGGGAGAGCTGTGTACGGGTCTGCGTGTGGAGTAAAGGTGGTCTAGAGTTTTTTTCCTCTGGTTGCACATTTAACACGCTGGTAGAAATGAGGTACCCCGTATTTAAGTCTGCCTGCATTAAAGTTCCTGGCCAGTAGGGGCGCCACTTCTGGATGAGCATTTTCATGTTTGCTTCTGACCTGATACATCTGGTTGAGTGCGGTCTTAGTGTCAGCATCGGTTTGTGGTGTTGAATAGACAGCTACGAATAATATGAGAACTCACTTGGTAGATAGTGTGGTCTATAGCTTATCATGAGGTACTCTACCTCAGGCGAGCAATACCTAAAGACTTCTTCAATATTATACATCGCGCACCAGCTGTTATTGACAAATAGACACGCACTCCCGCCCCTCGTCTTACCAGACGTAGCTGCTGTGTCCTGCTGATGCACGGAAAACCCTGCCAGCTCTATATTATCCTGTTGGTAGGATAGTCAATCGTAGATGGTTTACCTACTCGTTGGTGAATTCTCACAAGGCACCCCACTCTCCTCCCCCTGTTCCTCTGTCTGTACTTCACGCGGATGACGGGGATTTGGGCCTGGTCTCAACAAAGTAGTATATATTTTGGGTCGGACTCATGATAGAAAAATGCTTCATCCAGTTCGAGCTGAGTAATCACTATTCTGGTAGCCTGAAGCTCTTTTCGGTCATAAGAGACAGTAGCAGCAACATCATGTATAACATGTACAAACAACAGGAAAAAACACACAAAATAACACAATTGGTTAAAACGGCAGGCATCCCCTCCGGCGCCGTTATTGATCATTCTAGGGCCTTTTAGTTTCTGCCTGCCTGATCAGTTCTTACACACGTCAAGAACCAACTCCTACACACTGGGAGCGATACAGCTAAGGCCAGGTGGAGTTACCTGTTGGGAGGGATACAGCTAAGGCCAGGTGTAGTTACCTGTTGGGAGGGATACAGCTAAGACCAGGTGTAGTTACCTGTTGGGAGGGATACAGCTAAGGCCAGGTGTAGTTACCTGTTGGGAGGGATACAGCTAAGGCCAGGTGTAGTTACCTGTTGGGAGGGATACAGCTAAGGCCAGGTGTAGTTACCTGTTGGGAGGGATACAGCTAAGGCCAGGTGTAGTTACCTGTTGGGAGGGATACAGCTAAGGCCAGGTGGAGTTACCTGCTGGGAGGGATACAGCTAAGGCCAGGTGTAGTTACCTGTTGGGAGGGATACAGCTAAGGCCAGGTGTAGTTACCTGTTGGGAGGGATACAGCTAAGGCCAGGTGTAGTTACCTGTTGGGAGGGATACAGCTAAGGCCAGGTGTAGTTACCTGTTGGGAGGGATACAGCTAAGGCCAGGTGTAGTTACCTGTTGGGAGGGATACAGCTAAGGCCAGGTGTAGTTACCTGCTGGGAGGGATACAGCTAAGGCCAGGTGTAGTTACCTGTTGGGAGGGATACAGCTAAGGCCAGGTGTAGTTACCTGTTGGGAGGGATACAGCTAAGGCCAGGTGTAGTTACCTGTTGGGAGGGATACAGCTAAGGCCAGGTGTAGTTACCTGTTGGGAGGGATACAGCTAAGGCCAGGTGTAGTTACCTGTTGGGAGGGATACAGCTAAGGCCAGGTGTAGTTACCTGTTGGGAGGGATACAGCTAAGGCCAGGTGTAGTTACCTGTTGGGAGGGATACAGCTAAGGCCAGGTGTAGTTACCTGTTGGGAGGGATACAGCTAAGGCCAGGTGTAGTTACCTGTTGGGAGGGATACAGCTAAGGCCAGGTGTAGTTACCTGTTGGGAGGGATACAGCTAAGGCCAGGTGTAGTTACCTGTTGGGAGGGATACAGCTAAGGCCAGGTGTAGTTACCTGTTGGGAGGGATACAGCTAAGGCCAGGTGTAGTTACCTGTTGGGAGGGATACAGCTAAGGCCAGGTGTAGTTACCTGTTGGGAGGGATACAGCTAAGGCCAGGTGTAGTTACCTGTTGGGAGGGATACAGCTAAGGCCAGGTGTAGTTACCTGTTGGGAGGGATACAGCTAAGGCCAGGTGTAGTTACCTGTTGGGATGGATACAGCTAAGGCCAGGTGTAGTTACCTGTTGGGAGGGATACAGCTAAGGCCAGGTGTAGTTACCTGTTGGGAGGGATACAGCTAAGGCCAGGTGGAGTTACCTGCTGGGAGGGATACAGCTAAGGCCAGGTGTAGTTACCTGTTGGGAGGGATACAGCTAAGGCCAGGTGTAGTTACCTGTTGGGAGGGATACAGCTAAGGCCAGGTGTAGTTACCTGTTGGGAGGGATACAGCTAAGGCCAGGTGTAGTTACCTGCTGGGAGGGATACAGCTAAGGCCAGGTGGAGTTACCTGTTGGGAGGGATACAGCTAAGGCCAGGTGTAGTTACCTGTTGGGAGGGATACAGCTAAGGCCAGGTGTAGTTACCTGTTGGGAGGGATACAGCTAAGGCCAGGTGTAGTTACCTGTTGGGAGGGATACAGCTAAGGCCAGGTGTAGTTACCTGTTGGGAGGGATACAGCTAAGGCCAGGTGTAGTTACCTGTTGGGAGGGATACAGCTAAGGCCAGGTGGAGTTACCTGCTGGGAGGGATACAGCTAAGGCCAGGTGTAGTTACCTGTTGGGAGGGATACAGCTAAGGCCAGGTGTAGTTACCTGTTGGGAGGGATACAGCTAAGGCCAGGTGTAGTTACCTGTTGGGAGGGATACAGCTAAGGCCAGGTGTAGTTACCTGCTGGGAGGGATACAGCTAAGGCCAGGTGGAGTTACCTGTTGGGAGGGATACATCTAAGGCCAGGTGGAGTTACCTGCTGGGAGGGATACAGCTAAGGCCAGGTGTAGTTACCTGTTGGGAGGGATACAGCTAAGGCCAGGTGTAGTTACCTGTTGGGAGGGATACAGCTAAGGCCAGGTGTAGTTACCTGTTGGGAGGGATACAGCTAAGGCCAGGTGTAGTTACCTGTTGGGAGGGATACAGCTAAGGCCAGGTGTAGTTACCTGTTGGGAGGGATACAGCTAAGACCAGGTGTAGTTACCTGTTGGGAGGGATACAGCTAAGGCCAGGTGTAGTTACCTGTTGGGAGGGATACAGCTAAGGCCAGGTGGAGTTACCTGCTGGGAGGGATACAGCTAAGGCCAGGTGTAGTTACCTGTTGGGAGGGATACAGCTAAGGCCAGGTGTAGTTACCTGTTGGGAGGGATACAGCTAAGGCCAGGTGTAGTTACCTGTTGGGAGGGATACAGCTAAGGCCAGGTGTAGTTACCTGTTGGGAGGGATACAGCTAAGGCCAGGTGTAGTTACCTGCTGGGAGGGATACAGCTAAGGCCAGGTGGAGTTACCTGTTGGGAGGGATACAGCTAAGGCCAGGTGTAGTTACCTGTTGGGAGGGATACAGCTAAGGCCAGGTGTAGTTACCTGTTGGGAGTGATACAGCTAAGGCCAGGTGGAGTTACCTGTTGGGAGGGATACAGCTAAGGCCAGGTGTAGTTACCTGTTGGGAGGGATACAGCTAAGGCCAGGTGTAGTTACCTGTTGGGAGTGATACAGCTAAGGCCAGGTGTAGTTACCTGCTGGGAGGAATACAGCTAAGGCCAGGTGGAGTTACCTGCTGGGAGGGATACAGCTAAGGCCAGGTGTAGTTACCTGCTGGGAGGGATACAGCTAAGGCCAGGTGTAGTTACCTGTTGGGAGGGATACAGCTAAGGCCAGGTGTAGTTACCTGTTGGGAGTGATACAGCTAAGGCCAGGTGTAGTTACCTGCTGGGAGGGATACAGCTAAGGCCAGGTGGAGTTACCTGCTGGGAGGGATACAGCTAAGGCCAGGTGTAGTTACCTGCTGGGAGGGATACAGCTAAGGCCAGGTGTAGTTACCTGCTGGGAGGGATACAGCTAAGGCCAGGTGTAGTTACCTGCTGGGAGGAATACAGCTAAGGCCAGGTGTAGTTACCTGCTGGGAGCGATACAGCTAAGGCCAGGTGTAGTTACCTGTTGGGAGGGATACAGCTAAGGCCAGGTGTAGTTACCTGCTGGGAGGAATACAGCTAAGGCCAGGTGGAGTTACCTGTTGGGAGGGATACAGCTAAGGCCAGGTGGAGTTACCTGTTGGGAGGGATACAGCTAAGGCCAGGTGTAGTTACCTGTTGGGAGGGATACAGCTAAGGCCAGGTGGAGTTACCTGTTGGGAGGGATACAGCTAAGGCCAGGTGGAGTTACCTGTTGGGAGGGATACAGCTAAGGCCAGGTGGAGTTACCTGTTGGGAGGGATACAGCTAAGGCCAGGTGTAGTTACCTGTTGGGCGGGATACAGCTAAGACCAGGTGTAGTTACCTTTTGGGAGGAATACAGCTAAGGCCAGGTGTAGTTACCTGCTGGGAGGGATACAGCTAAGGCCAGGTGGAGTTACCTGCTGGGAGGGATACAGCTAAGGCCAGGTGGAGTTACCTGCTGGGAGGGATACAGCTAAGGCCAGGTGTAGTTACCTGTTGGGATGGATACAGCTAAGGCCAGGTGGAGTTACCTGTTGGGAGGGATACAGCTAAGGCCAGGTGGAGTTACCTGTTGGGAGGAATACAGCTAAGGCCAGGTGGAGTTACCTGCTGGGAGGGATACAGCTAAGGCCAGGTGTAGTTACCTGTTGGGAGGGATACAGCTAAGGCCAGGTGGAGTTACCTGTTGGGAGGGATACAGCTAAGGCCAGGTGGAGTTACCTGTTGGGAGGGATACAGCTAAGGCCAGGTGGAGTTACCTGTTGGGAGGAATACAGCTAAGGCCAGGTGTAGTTACCTGTTGGGAGGGATACAGCTAAGGCCAGGTGTAGTTACCTGTTGGGAGGGATACAACTAAGGCCAGGTGTAGTTACCTGTTGGGAGGGATACAGCTAAGGCCAGGTGTAGTTTCCTGTTGGGAGGGATACAGCTAAGGCCAGGTGGAGTTACCTGTTGGGAGGGATACAGCTAAGGCCAGGTGTAGTTACCTGTTGGGAGGGATACAGCTAAGGCCAGGTGTAGTTACCTGCTGGGAGGGATACAGCTAAGGCCAGGTGTAGTTACCTGTTGGGAGGAATACAGCTAAGGCCAGGTGTAGTTACCTGCTGGGAGGGATACAGCTAAGGCCAGGTGGAGTTACCTGTTGGGAGGGATACAGCTAAGGCCAGGTGTAGTTACCTGCTGGGAGGGATACAGCTAAGGCCAGGTGTAGTTACCTGCTGGGAGGGATACAGCTAAGGCCAGGTGTAGTTACCTGTTGGGAGGGATACAGCTAAGGCCAGGTGGAGTTACCTGTTGGGAGGGATACAGCTAAGGCCAGGTGTAGTTACCTGTTGGGAGGGATACAGCTAAGGCCAGGTGTAGTTACCTGTTGGGATGGATACAGCTAAGGCCAGGTGGAGTTACCTGCTGGGAGGGATACAGCTAAGGCCAGGTGTAGTTACCTGTTGGGAGGGATACAGCTAAGGCCAGGTGTAGTTACCTGTTGGGAGGGATACAGCTAAGGCCAGGTGTAGTTACCTGTTGGGAGGGATACAGCTAAGGCCAGGTGTAGTTACCTGTTGGGATGGATACAGCTAAGGCCAGGTGGAGTTACCTGCTGGGAGGGATACAGCTAAGGCCAGGTGTAGTTACCTGTTGGGATGGATACAGCTAAGGCCAGGTGGAGTTACCTGCTGGGAGGGATACAGCTAAGGCCAGGTGTAGTTACCTGTTGGGAGGGATACAGCTAAGGCCAGGTGGAGTTACCTGTTGGGAGGGATACAGCTAAGGCCAGGTGTAGTTACCTGCTGGGAGGGATACAGCTAAGACCAGGTGGAGTTACCTGCTGGGAGGGATACAGCTAAGGCCAGGTGTAGTTACCTGCTGGGAGGGATACAGCTATGGCCAGGTGTAGTTACCTGCTGGGAGGAATACAGCTAAGGCCAGGTGTAGTTACCTGCTGGGAGGGATACAGCTAAGACCAGGTGGAGTTACCTGTTGGGAGGGATACAGCTAAGGCCAGGTGGAGTTACCTGCTGGGAGGAATACAGCTAAGGCCAGGTGTAGTTACCTGTTGGGAGGGATACAGCTAAGGCCAGGTGGAGTTACCTGCTGGGAGGGATACAGCTAAGGCCAGGTGGAGTTACCTGTTGGGAGGGATACAGCTAAGGCCAGGTGTAGTTACCTGTGCAGTGTTGCCGGTGTTCCTCAGGTGGTTCTGTAGCAGTTTGGTGGCTCCGTCCTGGAAGGTCTTGGGCAGGGCTGCCAGCAGCATGGTGAACTCTGGAGAGTTCAACTGGAACAAGGAGATCAGTACGGACTGGGCCGCCTGGAACACAGCGGGGGAGCAAGAGGAAGAAAAATCACACGTGCCCTTTTTGTAACACGCACCAACCACGCACATGTGCACCAGGAACCAATCGGTTCGCTACAACCAATAATCAACCATTTGTAGCTCCCAGAAATGTGTGTGTACAGTACCTTCCTGACGTCGGAGCTCTTGGGCTCTGTGGTCCAGGTGATGACGCGAGACACAGCCAGGCGCGTCTCACTGGAGTTCACAAAGTCCCGAGGCTCCATCTGCAGGGTCAAGGTCTCAATGTACTTCAGAACAGCCACCTTCACCTGGACACACACACACACACACACACACACACACACACACACACACACACACACACAGTATAAAACGTTAAGACAACTTACTCATACAGTCAAGTGTGACATTGTCCGTCTGTGTGGATCATAGATCATCCTAGGAGTTCCTCAACTCTGAACTGAAACTACTTCTAGTTAGAGCTAGTCAGTGATACAAAGTCAACCGTAGAAGTTTCAGCCAGACATCTGCAACAATGGAGGTTGCAGTAGGATGCCCATCTGCTTCACAGCTGTAGTCACGCAGCCATCATGGAGGGAGGAACCAATATAGAGAAATTAAAACTTAAGGAGAATAACTGTTGTTCAGCAGTTGTCTTTTTCATTCCATTCATTCTTTCTTTCCATTTCATTAATTCTCTCCATCTGTCCCTCTCTCTCCATCTGTCCCTCTCTCTCCATCTGTCCCTCTCTCTCCACCTGTCCCTCTCTCTCCACCTGTCCCTCTCCCTCTACCTGTCCCTCTCTCTCCACCTGTCCCTCTCTCTCCACCTGTCCCTCTCTCTCCACCTGTCCCTCTCTCTCCATCTGTCCCTCTCTCTCCATCTGTCCCTCTCTCTCCATCTGTCCCTCTCTCTCCACCTGTCCCTCTCTCTCCACCTGTCCCTCTCTCTCCACCTGTCCCTCTCTCTCCACCTGTCCCTCTCTCTCCATCTGTCCCTCTCTCTCCATTCCAAACACCTCATCTCTCTCCATTCCAAACACCTCATCTCTCTCCATTCCAAACACCTCATCGACCGCTTGCTCCTCAGTGTGCGCGTCATAAAATTGCTCCCCCCTGGGCACACTGACCTGGGAAGATTGGCTCCAGGCTGAGACCTGCTCGTTCAGAGAGCAGCAAGCGTGGTGCCTTGGGGCTCTCGCGGCAGAGGGGAGAAATTTAACGTCGCGCCGCGTGACTCTCGAAGCAGGGGGAAGTAATTGAACGCTGCGCCGCCCACAACACGTTCCCCTCCTCTCCACAGGCTTAGAGAGAGAGAGGAGAGCACCGCGTCAGAGAGAGGGAGGGGGAGGGAGACAGACAACAGTCCGGCAGACGGCGGTTGATGGTCCATCTTACCGTCCAAACGCATTGTATGAATCTGGCAATACACCCATATCCCTTGTGGACCAGTTCGTACCCAAAACATTCCCCATTTAGGCAGCAATGGTGTCAATTTCCTCCTCATCTAGATGTAAAGGAGAGAAGACTGAGAAAAACGGTGAAAATATGCCTACTTTCTTTATGGAACAATGTTCCACCACCATGCTAGAGTGGCTAATGCCTAGGAATGCTAGTCCCGGATGTTGCATATTGCATTCAGCCAATCAGGTTGCAGCGATCTGCAATCTTACCCCTAGCTGAATGCAGGGCCTAACATCAGGAAGTAACATTAGCCACTCTAGCATGGTGGTGGAACGTAGAGAACGTAGGCATATTTTCACCGATTTTCTTCTCTGCATTACCTCTAGTTGAGGAGAAAATTGACACCGTTGCTGCTTGAATGGAGAATGTTTTGGGTACGAACTGGTCCACAAGGGATATGAGTGTATTGCCGGCTGCATACAAAGCATTTGGAAGGTAAGATTGCCATGTTGACCTGGTCAATCTGCCGGCCTGTGGGTTAGAAGGGGAGGTGGAGAGGATAGAGGGAAGAAAGGTGGAGGAATGGGGGATCGAGTGAGGGGGATAGAGTGAGGGAGGGGCGAGGATAGAGGGAGGAAGGGAAGGGGGATCGAGTGAGGGAGGGGAGAGGATAGAGGGAGGAAGGAAAGGTGGGGGGGGGGAGTGTGGAAGGAAGGGAAGGTGGGGGGGTAGAGTGTGGAAGGAAGGAAAGGTGGGGGGTAGAGTGTGGAAGGAAAGGTGGGGGTAGAGTGAGGAAGGAAGGGAAGGTGGGGGGTAGAGTGTGGAAGGAAGGGAAGGTTGGGGGGTAGAGTGTGGAAGGAAGGAAATGTGGGGGGTAGAGTGTGGAAGGAAGGGAAGGTGGGGGTAGAGTGAGGAAGGAAGGGAAGGTTGGGGGGTAGAGTGGAAGGAAGGGAAGGTGGGGGGTAGAGTGAGGAAGGAAGGGAAGGTGGGGGGTAGAGTGTGGAAGGAAGGGAAGGTGGGGGGTAGAGTGTGGAAGGAAGGGAAGGTTGGGGGGTAGAGTGTGGAAGGAAGGGAAGGTGGGGGGGTAGAGTGAGGAAGGAAGGGAAGGTTGGGGGGTAGAGTGTGGAAGGAAGGGAAGGTTGGGGGGAAGAGTGTGGAAGGAAGGGAAGGTGGGGGGTAGAGTGAGGAAGGAAGGGAAGGTGGGGGGGTAGAGTGAGGAAGGAAGGGAAGGTGGGGGGTAGAGTGAGGAAGGAAGGGAAGGTGGGGGGGTAGAGTGAGGAAGGAAGGGAAGGTGGGGGGGTAGAGTGAGGAAAGAAGGGAAGGTGGGGGGGTAGAGTGAGGAAGGAAGGGAAGGTTGGGGGGTAGTAGAGTGAGGAAGGAAGGGAAGGTTGGGGGGTAGAGTGAGGAAGGAAGGGAAGGTGGGGGGGGGGTAGAGTGAGGAAGAAAGGGAAGGTGGGGGGTAGAGTGAGGAAGGAAGGGAAGGTGGGGGGGTAGAGTGAGGAAGGAAGGGAAGGTGGGGTAGAGTGAGGAAGGAACGGGAAGGTGGGGGGTAGAGTGAGGAAGGAACGGAAGGTGCGGGGGTAGAGTGAGGAAGGAAGGGAAGGTGGGGGGGGGTAGAGTGAGGAAGGAAGGGAAGGTGGGGGGTAGAGTGAGGAAGGAAGGGACGGTTGGGGGGTAGAGTGAGGAAGGAAGGGAAGGTGGGTAGAGTGAGGAAGGAAGGGAAGGTGGGGGGGTAGAGTGAGGAAAGAAGGGAAGGTGGGGGGGGTAGAGTGAGGAAAGAAGGGAAGGTGGGGGGGGGGGTAGAGTGAGGAAAGAAGGGAAGGTGGGGGGGGTAGAGTGAGGAAGGAAGGGAAGGTGGGGTAGAGTGAGGAAGGAACGGGAAGGTGGGGGGTAGAGTGAGGAAGGAACGGAAGGTGGGGGGGGTAGAGTGAGGAAGGAAGGGAAGGTGGGGGGTAGAGTGAGAAAGGAAGAGAAGGTTGGGGGGTAGAGTGAGGAAGGAAGGGAAGGTGGGGGGGGTAGAGTGAGGAAGGAAGGGAAGGTTGGGGGGGTAGAGTGAGGAAGGAAGGGAAGGTGGGGGGTAGAGTGAGGAAGGAAGGGAAGGTGGGGGGTAGAGTGAGGAAGGAAGGGAAGGTGGGGGGTAGAGTGAGGAAGGAAGGGAAGGGGGGGGGTAGAGTGAGGAAGGAAGGGAAGGTGGGGGGTAGAGTGAGGAAGGAAGGGAAGGTGGGGGGGGGGGTAGAGTGAGGAAGGAAGGGAAGGTTGGGGGGTAGAGTGAGGAAGGAAGGGAAGGTGGGGGTAGAGTGAGGAAGGAAGGGAAGGGTAGAGTGAGGAAGGAAGGGAAGGGTAGAGTGAGGAAGGAAGGGAAGGTGGGGTAGAGTGAGGAAGGAAGGGAAGGTGGGGTAGAGTGAGGAAGGAAGGGAAGGTGGGGGGGGATAGAGTGAGGAAGGAAGGGAAGGTGGGGGGGGTAGAGTGAGGAAGGAAGGGAAGGTTGGGGGGGTAGAGTGAGGAAGGAAGGGAAGGTTGGGGGGGTAGAGTGAGGAAGGAAGGGAAGGTTGGGGGGTAGAGTGAGGAAGGAAGGGAAGGTTGGGGGGTAGAGTGAGGAAGGAAAGGTGGGGGGGATAGAGTGAGGAAGGAAGGAAAGGTGGGGTAGAGTGAGGAAGGAAGGGAAGGTGGGGGGGGGGGGTAGAGTGAGGAAGGAAGGGAAGGTGGGGGGGTAGAGTGAGGAAGGAAGGGAAGGTTGGGGGGTAGAGTGAGGAAGGAAGGGAAGGTTGGGGGGGTAGAGTGAGGAAGGAAGGGAAGGTTGGGGGGGTAGAGTGAGGAAGGAAGGGAAGGTGGGGATCAGACTGCAAAGAGCAAAGACAGTGGTTGGCGAATTTAATTGGAGGCGTGTCAGTCGTATCCAATCAGAGTCCAGGGACAGGGTGGGAAGAACCAGCGTTTAACAACCGTGAGGTCAGAACTGTGTTACCGTGGTCACTGAGACAGTATGAAGTCAGAACAGTGTTACCGTGGTCACTGAGACAGTATGAGGTCAGAACAGTGTTACCGTGGTCACTGAGACAGTATGAGGTCAGAACAGTGTTACCGTGGTCACTGAGACAGTATGAGGTCAGAACAGTGTTACCGTGGTCACCGAGACAGTATGAGGTCAGAACAGTGTTACCGTGGTCACTGAGACAGTATGAGGCTGTCCCAGCCTTCCAACCCTCCCTACATCTCTCTCTCCCTCCATCTTCTCTCAGTTTCATCTCACTCTACATATGTAAAGGACACACACATAAAACAACCCCCCCTACACACACACACACATAAAACAACCCCTCCTACACACACACACATAAAACAACCCCCCTACACACACACACATAAAACAACCCCTCTTACACACACACACATAAAACAACCCCCCTACACACACACACACATAAAACAACCCCTCCTACACACACACACACACACACACACACATAAAATAACCCCCCTACACACACACACACATAAAACACCCCCACCCTCTCTTACACACGTAAAACCCCCCCCTACACACACACAGCTGTGTACCTTGAGGTTTGGTGTCTGAGTCTGGTCCACAGTGAACCTCATGAGGATAGTGAACTGGAGGTCGTTGGGGAAAGACTCTCTGTAGGGGAGACACACACCATGTAGATACACACACGTTAAGTTACACACACACGTCAAACACACTTTACACACACACCATATAGATACACACACACACACACCATATAGATACACACACGTTAAGTTACACACACAACATATAGATACACACACACGTTAAACACACTTTACACACACACCATATAGATACACACACGTTACGTTACACACACACGTCGAAACACTTTACACACACACACACACACACACACTGAGACTGACCGTGTGATGTCCAGTGCTCTCTGGACCTTGGCCTGGACAGACCCCAGCAGGTCAGCTCCCATCTTCTTCAGCAGCTGGGTGAGCAGGACGAACAGCCAGTCCTGCAGGTCTTCTCTGTGCACCAGGACAAAGTCCACTAGGGTCTCCAAGAACATACTGAACACCTTGGGAGAGACAGGGGACACGGGGGTTACACATTGGAACAAACAGACTCCTATGGGACAGGCTGAGGGGAGCTCAGAGTCCCATGCATCAGACAACTACGCTCACTGATCAACCGATCAATCACTCCAATCAGCGTGCAACAAGCTGAAATTTACGTTTACCAATACACAATCAATATTCAGAAATTCACTAAACACACGTGCTGATTGGCTGCCGGCTGCAGAACAGCACCAATCACAGGAGGGTGCGATGATGTCATAGTGATGTCACATCTGTGAGGGGTGACATCACCGGGTGGGTTAGTGAGTGAGTCTGGTTGCCTTGGAAACCATTCAATTAGCCACCCAGTCATATTACCATTCGGCCGATTAATCAATCAATTCGAGATTAGTTGCCAATCAAATTACCAGGTTAGTGTCACAACCACAAACGTTAATAAAACGTTAATTGAACGTAAAATAAACGTTGTCCAGACTTACTCTCTACACAGAGAGTTCCAAAGGAGTGGCATGGAGGAGAGAGAAACATACAGTTAGCATCCTGGGAAAAACACACACACACTCTCTCTCTCTCTCTCTCATCACATGCGCACACACATATGAGTGCAGTGTACACACACACACACCACTTCCTGACTCGGACTGATGTCAGAGTACCTGTGAACTGAAACGGGTGACGTCACTACAGACTCGGACTGAAACAGGTGGTATTGTGACATCATATCAGACGAGGACTGAAACAGGTGGTATTGTGACGTCACTACAGACTCGGACTGAAACAGGTGGTACTGTGATGTCATAGCAGACTCGGACTGAAACAGGTGGTATTGTGACGTCACTACAGACTCGGACTGAAACAGGTGGTATTGTGACGTCACTACAGACTCGGACTGAAACAGGTGGTACTGTGATGTCATAGCAGACTCGGACTGAAACAGGCGGTATTGTGACATCATATCAGACTAGGACTGAAACAGGTGGTATTGTGACATCATATCAGACGAGGACTGAAACAGGTGGTATTGTGACGTCATATCAGACTAGGACTGAAACAGGTGGTACTGTGACATCATATCAGACTCGGACTGAAACAGGTGGTATTGTGACATCATATCAGACTAGGACTGAAACAGGTGGTACTGTGACATCATATCAGACTCGGACTGAAACAGGTGGTACTGTGACATCATATCAGACTCGGACTGAAACAGGTGGTATTGTGACGTCACTACAGACTCGGACTGAAACAGGTGGTATTGTGACGTCACTACAGACTCGGACTGAAACAGGTGGTACTGTGATGTCATAGCAGACTCGGACTGAAACAGGTGGTATTGTGACGTCACTACAGACTCGGACTGAAACAGGTGGTATTGTGACGTCACTACAGACTCGGACTGAAACAGGCGGTACTGTGACATCATATCAGACTAGGACTGAAACAGGCGGTATTGTGACATCATATCAGACTCGGACTGAAACAGGTGGTACTGTGACATCATATCAGACTCGGACTGAAACAGGTGGTATTGTGACGTCATATCAGACTCGGACTGAAACAGGTGGTATTGTGACATCATAGCAGACTAGGACTGAAACAGGTGGTATTGTGACATCATATCAGACTCGGACTGAAACAGGTGGTATTGTGACATCATATCAGACTAGGACTGAAACAGGTGGTATTGTGACATCACTACAGACTAGGACTGAAACAGGTGGTATTGTGACATCATAGCAGACTCGGACTGAAACAGGCGGTATTGTGACATCATATCAGACTCGGACTGAAACAGGTGGTATTGTGACGTCATATCAGACTCGGACTGAAACAGGTGGTATTGTGACATCATATCAGACTAGGACTGAAACAGGTGGTATTGTGACATCATAGCAGACTCGGACTGAAACAGGCGGTATTGTGACATCATATCAGACTCGGACTGAAACAGGTGGTATTGTGACGTCATATCAGACTCGGACTGAAACAGGTGGTATTGTGACATCATAGCAGACTAGGACTGAAACAGGTGGTATTGTGACATCATATCAGACTCGGACTGAAACAGGTGGTATTGTGACATCATATCAGACTAGGACTGAAACAGGTGGTATTGTGACATCATAGCAGACTCGGACTGAAACAGGCGGTATTGTGACATCATATCAGACGAGGACTGAAACAGGTGGTATTGTGACATCATATCAGACTAGGACTGAAACAGGTGGTATTGTGACATCATATCAGACTCTGACTGAAACAGGTGGTACTGTGACATCATATCAGACTAGGACTGAAACAGGTGGTATTGTGACGTCATATCAGACTCTGACTGAAACAGGTGGTACTGTGACATCATATCAGACTAGGACTGAAACAGGTGGTACTGTGATGTCATATCAGACTAGGACTGAAACAGGTGGTATTGTGACATCATATCAGACTCTGACTGAAACAGGTGGTATTGTGACATCATATCAGACTAGGACTGAAACAGGTGGTATTGTGACATCATAGCAGACTAGGACTGAAACAGGTGGTATTGTGACATCATAGCAGGACTACAGCCCTCTTATCAGAACCTCCTGATTCTTCTAGAAGTCTCTATACACACCAGAGAGAGAGGGAGACAGGACAAAAAGTCATAGGGAGGGAGAAGACAGAGAAAAGAGAACAAGGAGAGAAGAGAGAGAAAAGTGGGAGACAAGAGGGGGGGAGAGAGAGTGGGGGAGAGAGAGAGGTTTGTGACGTTGAGGTATACCTTGAAGGAGGCTGAGCTTATACCGGATTCTGCCGTTCCATAGACCTTAGATCCGGATTCTCGCTGAAAGTCACAACCACTACTATCAGACGAGGAGGTGGAGTTGGGGGCAGCAGGGGAACACTAACTGTGTGGGGGGGGGGGGCACTCTAAACCACGGCAGGAGGGAAGGGGTAGTGCCGTTAGAGGGGGGTGGAGCGAAACGTAGTGGGCGGGGTTAGTCAGAAAGAAAGGGAGGCGTGGGGGGCTGCGAATGTGACAGAAGTGCGTGTGCAGTCGGTGTAGTCCTATACAGACCACGCAGGGAGGAAGAGGGGAGGAGTTGCCATGAGCGAGTTCAGCACAACCAGCCGATAGGCTGAAGAACAGTGAGAGAGAGCAATCCCATTGGCTAGCGGAGTGAGGTCGCACGCAGACTCCGGAGTGGCATGCCGTTAGAAATCAGTCAGATACCGCTGCTCACAGCACATGCTGTGTGTGTGTATATTTGTGTGTAAGTGTGTGTGGTAGCTGTGCATGCATCCATACCTTACTGTGGGGGTCTGCAAACATCCTGGTGAAAATCTCACACAACCTCTTCAGCTCCACACGACTGTAGACACACACACACACACACACACACACACACACACACACAAAAGGTGAATACAGCTGTGCTAGCATGTATTCAATCGGATAAACATTTTCTCGACTGCATTGTGATAGGCCGCCAGGTGAAACCCTGCGTTGTGATAGGCCGCCAGGTGAAACCCTGCGTTGTGATAGGCCGCCAGGTGAAACCCTGCGTTGTGATAGGCTGACCTGAGGGTGCGTTGATTCTTCAGTAGAGCCTGTAGACCCAGAAGCCCCTCCTTCCTCTCCGACCAATTGGCACTGGCACAGCGGTTCAATACCTGGGGCACAAAGGTTTAAAGGACGGATGACAATAACCTAAATAAATAAATGATTCAATCTTCAGCCAGGAATCCACACGAAGCACAGGGGGGGGGGTTATCTGAACAAAAAGTGCTCGAAATGATTGGAATAAGGGAATGTTATTTGCATATTGTGACGGCCCTGAAATTTTCTGAACCCTCCCAAACCAACAGGAGAAACCAATGTTTTCTCTGGTAGGCACAACCTACCTGGCCACCCCTATAAATAATAACCTCAAGTCAAAACCGTTACAATACGTTGCCAATAAATCACAGATTTACTTCCAAATGGTTTGTGTTTCTGACCTCGGCCACGTCTTCAGTCTGTCTCATGTACGTAGGGATGACTCCTCCGTTCCTGGAGCTGTAGGAGCGGTCTGAGCAGGCGCTGGACGCGTCACTGTTAGCATCATCATCCGAATACATCCCATAGTTCTCATAGCGACGCCGCGCTGGCTTCTTCTACAGGGGGGAGGGGGGGTGAGAAACATACTTGCCCTTTTTGTAACGTGTACGTACACATACAACATTACACAGAAATGTGCAGACAGACGAGACACAAACACACATAGTTAGAGAAGCTGACCTTGGATGTTATGTCCCCCAACAGCTGTCAGCGTTAAACAGAGGAAACATGGGTTAGTCACCACGACAGAGGAACCAGGGGTTAGTCCCCACGACAGAGGAACCAGTCAGAGGAACCAGGGGTTAGTCCCCACGACAGAGGAACCAGACAGAGGAACCAGGGGTTAGTCCCCACGACAGAGGAACCAGGGGTTAGTCCCCACGACAGAGGAACCAGGGGTTAGTCCCCACGACAGAGGAACCAGGGGTTAGTCCCCACGACAGAGGAACCAGGGGTTAGTCCCCACGACAGAGGAACCAGGGGTTAGTCCCCACGACAGAGGAACCAGGGGTTAGTCACCACGACAGAGGAACCAGGGGTTAGTCACTACGACAGAGGAACCAGGGGTTAGTCCCCACGACAGAGGAGCCGGGGGTTAGTCAAAACGAGAGGAACCAGGGGTTAGTCACCAGTCCCCACAACAGTAAGTACAGTGGTATTCAGACCTTTTCAACAGGGACCCCATGTTTTCCACCATAGCCCAAATCTAACGACAGCTCCTTCAAATCTGTACATTTCCATTTTTACATCAACAAATAACCTCCAATTCATTACATTTTCATCTAGGTTATTAAAATGTAAATAACTTCACTAGGGGTCGCGACCCCGGCTTTGAATACCACCTTGGGTTAGTGTGTGTGTGTGTGTGTGTGTGTGTGTGTGTACCAGGGCGTCAGCGAGGGCCTCCTCTATATCAGATCCAGTGAGAACTCTCATGGTGCTGACTGACGATGACAGATGGCTGGATTGACTGATACTGTACCCTGCCCCTGGAGGGAGGAGAGAGACACGTTATAGATGCAGTCAAACACACAATCCCTTCCAACGTCATCCAACAACCTTCTTCCTACCCTGACCACCTCTTACCGCGTCCCTCTATCCCTCCCTCACCCCAACAACCTCATCCCTCCCTCACCCATTCTCATCCACCCCCCGACCTCTTCCCTCCCTCACCCATTCTCTCCCACCTCCTCATCCTCACCTCACCCACCCCCACAAACCTCTTCCCTGCCTCACCCATTCTCTCCCACGTCCTCATCCTCCCCCTAACCTCACCCACCCCCACCAACCTCTTCCCTCCCTCCCTCACTCACCCATTCTCTCCCACTGACCTCACCCACACCCTTCCACCAGATCAGACCTCCCTCCGACCTCCCCGATCACATAAACTCCCCCTCCCCCCAGCTAGATGGTATGGTGAATAAATAACCAAATGAACCTTGACCCCAAGAGCTGTGAACTTCCATGCAAAGCATGATGGGAGTAAACAAGCAAACAAACAAACATACATGGAGGACACTGTGCGGGGGCATGTCCGTGTCGATGGGAGGCGGGGATTAAAATCAGGAAAATCGATGAGCGAGGGAAGACACAGCTACAAATGCATCGTGGGAATGGAGACAAAATGGTTGTCGCGGCAACTGAACGGGGTGGCGGAAGCTTGAGGTCCAGGAAGAGGCGATGACGGAGAACAAAGAAAAATAACGAAAAGATCTAGAGAACGGAAAAGAGAAGGAATCAAGAAGATGGAGAGAGAGAGAGAGAGAGAGAGAGGTACTCATTGTTCACCTGCGGCCCCTAAAGCGTCGGCGGTGTGGAGAGCTCCGGTGGAGCGAGAGTAGTGGCGCGATGCTGCAACCATCAACGACACACACACACACACGTAGAAACACAGACACACGTAGAAACACCCCCTCCCCCACCCACCGTTTAAACACACACTTACGTGTGAGAGAAAGTGAGGCCCAGAACCATGCAGCAACTGTGTGTGTGTGTGTGTGTGTGTGTGTGTGTGTGGTTAGTAGCCCTCTAAGAGTTCTACTTCCCTACAGCGGCTGACGGTATTCCATCAGCTAGCCCAGGTTGTCTAAACGGCTGGGAATAATCTACCTTAGAGTTGAGGCATGCTCCCTGCACTGCTGGTCTGGGTACGCAATCTACAGTGTAATAACGACCCCCAAAGCCTCCGCAGTCTAATAACGACCCCCAAAGCCTCCGCAGTCTAATGACGACCCCCAAAGCCTCCGCAGTCTAATGACGACCTCCAAAGCCTCCGCAGTCTAATGACGACCTCCAAAGCCTCCGCAGTCTAATGACGACCTCCAAAGCCTCCGCAGTCTAATGACGACCTCCAAAGCCTCTGCAGTCTAATGACGACCTCCAAAGCCTCTGCAGTCTAATGACGACCTCCAAAGCCTCTGCAGTCTAATGACGACCTCCAAAGCCTCTGCAGTCTAATGACGACCTCCAAAGCCTCTGCAGTCTAATGACGACCTCCAAAGCCTCTGCAGTCTAATGACGACCTCCAAAGCCTCTGCAGTCTAATGACGACCTCCAAAGCCTCTGCAGTCTAATGACGACCTCCAAAGCCTCTGCAGTCTAATGACGACCTCCAAAGCCTCTGCAGTCTAATGACGACCTCCAAAGCCTCTGCAGTCTAATGACGACCTCCAAAGCCTCTAGTCTAATGACGACCTCCAAAGCCTCTACAGTCTAATGACGACCTCCAAAGCCTCTACAGTCTAATGACGACCTCCAAAGCCTCTACAGTCTAATGACGACCTCCAAAGCCTCTACAGTCTAATGACGACCTCCAAAGCCTCTACAGTCTAATGACGACCTCCAAAGCCTCTACAGTCTAATGACGACCTCCAAAGCCTCTACAGTCTAATGACGACCTCCAAAGCCTCTGCAGTCTAATGACGACCTCCAAAGCTTCTACAGTCTAATGACGACCTCCAAAGCCTAGCATGTGTTGACGTTGGATCAAATGTATGCAAGGAGGTCAGTTGTTGTTCCATAATGATGGCTTTGTTCGTGTGTGTGTGTGACTACATGGTGTCGATGATGTGTGTGTGTGTGTGTGTGACTACATGGTGTCGATGATGTGTGTGTGTGTGACTACATGGTGTCGATGATGTGTGTGTGTGTGTGTGTGTGTGTGTGTGTGTGTGTGACTACATGGTGTCGATGATGTGTGTGTGTGTGTGTGTGTGTGTGTGTGTGTGTGTGACTACATGGTGTCAATGATGTGTGTGTGTGTGCGTGTGTGTGACTACATGGTGTCGATGATGTGTGTGTGTGTGTGTGTGTGTGACTACATGGTGTCAATGATGTGTGTGTGCGTGTGCGTGTGTGACTACATGGTGTCGATGATGTGTGTGTGTGCGTGTGTGACTACATGGTGTCGATGATGTGTGTGTGTGCGTGTGTGACTACATGGTGTCGATGATGTGTGTGTGTGCGTGTGTGACTACATGGTGTCGATGATGTGTGTGTGTGCGTGTGTGACTACATGGTGTCGATGGTGTGTGTGTGTGTGTGTGTGACTACATGGTGTCGATGATGTGTGTGTGTGTGTGTGTGACTACATGGTGTCGATGATGTGTGTGTGTGTGTGTGTGTGTGTGTGTGTGTGTGTGTGTGTGTGTGTGTGTGTGTGTGTGTGTGTGTGACTACATGGTGTCGATGATGTGTGTGTGTGTGACTACATGGTGTCGATGATGTGTGTGTGTGTGTGTGTGTGTGTGTGTGTGTGTGTGTGTGTGGTTAGTAGCCCTCTAAGAGTTCTACTTCCCTACAGCGGCTGACGGTATTCCATCAGCTAGCCCAGGTTGTCTAAACGGCTGGGAATAATCTACCTTAGAGTTGAGGCATGCTCCCTGCACTGCTGGTCTGGGTACGCAATCTACAGTGTAATAACGACCCCCAAAGCCTCCACAGTCTAATAACGACCTCCAAAGCCTCTGCAGTCTAATGACGACCTCCAAAGCCTCTGCAGTCTAATGACGACCTCCAAAGCCTCTGCAGTCTAATGACGACCTCCAAAGCCTCTGCAGTCTAATGACGACCTCCAAAGCCTCTGCAGTCTAATGACGACCTCCAAAGCCTCTGCAGTCTAATGACGACCTCCAAAGCCTCTGCAGTCTAATGACGACCTCCAAAGCCTCTGCAGTCTAATGACGACCTCCAAAGCCTCTGCAGTCTAATGACGACCTCCAAAGCCTCTGCAGTCTAATGACGACCTCCAAAGCCTCTGCAGTCTAATGACGACCTCCAAAGCCTCTGCAGTCTAATGACGACCTCCAAAGCCTCTGCAGTTTAATGACGACCTCCAAAGCCTCTGCAGTCTAATGACGACCTCCAAAGCCTCTGCAGTCTAATGACGACCTCCAAAGCCTCTGCAGTCTAATGACGACCTCCAAAGCCTCTGCAGTCTAATGACGACCTCCAAAGCCTCTGCAGTCTAATGACGACCTCCAAAGCCTCTGCAGTCTAATGACGACCTCCAAAGCCTCTACAGTCTAATGACGACCTCCAAAGCCTCTACAGTCTAATGACGACCTCCAAAGCCTCTACAGTCTAATGACGACCTCCAAAGCCTCTACAGTCTAATGACGACCTCCAAAGCCTAGCATGTGTTGACGTTGGATCAAATGTATGCAAGGAGGTCAGTTGTTGTTCCATAATGATGGTTTTGTTCGTGTGTTAAAACGTGGTGTCAATGATGTGTGTGTGTGTGTGTGTGTGTGTGTGACTACATGGTGTCGATGATGTGTGTGTGTGACTACATGGTGTCGATGATGTGTGTGTGTGACTACATGGTGTCGATGATGTGTGTGTGTGTGTGTGTGTGTGTGTCTACATGGTGTCGATGATGTGTGTGTGTGTGTGACTACATGGTGTCAATGATGTGTGTGTGTGTGTGACTACATGGTGTCAATGATGTGTGTGTGTGTGTGACTACATGGTGTCAATGATGTGTGTGTGTGTGTGACTACATGGTGTCAATGATGTGTGTGTGTGTGTGACTACATGGTGTCAATGATGTGTGTGTGTGTGTGACTACATGGTGTCAATGATGTGTGTGTGTGTGTGTGTGTGTGTGTGTGTGTGTGTGTGTGTGTGTGTGTGTGTCTACATGGTGTCGATGATGTGTGTGTGTGTGTGTGTGTGTGACTACATGGTGTCAATGATGTGTGTGTGTGTGTGACTACATGGTGTCAATGATGTGTGTGTGTGTGTGTGACCACATGGTGTCAATGATGTGTGTGTGTGTGTGTGTGTGACTACATGGTGTCAATGATGTGTGTGTGTGTGTTACTCACCCAGAGGTGTAAAGGAACGCACAGGGCTGGTGTCTCTGCTGCTCTCTCTGCTGGCCTCCCTACTGCAGCCCTGACTCATACTGGGGCGAGGAATACGACTGCCCCGAGCTGCAGTGCCATGATAATATACCGGGGGGGGGGGGGGGGGGGGGGGCAAGAGGGTAAGGGAAGCAGAAAGAGAGACAGAGAGGACAAAGGAGAAAAGGAAGGAGAGCGAGAGAGAGAGTGGGGAGGAGAGAGAGACCGATAGAGTGACACTGATAGACAGGACTGAATAAGTGCACAGCTCTTCTGGCTCGATGGGTGAGTCTCAATAATGTGTTACAGAGAAAGCCACAGACTGTTGAGACACAGCCCTAGAGAGCGCAGGACTGCTGGGCTCTGAAATGTCATGTTTCACCCTAGGCTTGGGCGGTATACCGGCTATTTGGAAATGGTCAAATGTTTTTATTTCATTTTTCATACATTTGAGTATTTGGAGCTACTTTAAAGTAAAAACCTGCAGTCAACTTGTACAATATGTTATTATTGTTATTATTGTTTGTTTACAGTCACACAACGAGAGACCGGAGCCTTGTGAGTCACTTACTGTCAGGCAGCATGCGCCATGGTGATCTAGTTGCAGTATAGAAATCACAACTAAAATGTTAGCCAGCTGGATATCTTATAGATATTCAGTCAACTGTCTACAATGAGCTAAATGCTCTGCAGTTGGGAAATTGGTTTGCTAATTTAGTAGCTAGTTAGCTTCGTGCAAAATCAAGCTTCTCTAGGTAACAGCAGAGAATCAACAGTCTTGCTGTTTAATATTTGTTATGTGCAGCAAACTGTGAGTAGCATTTTTTTTGTTTACTTGTATAACTTTATGAGCTGGGATGTCTGTTCTGCAAATAGTTTATGCCAGAGACTGCGTAAGATGTTCGCAACGTGCTCGTTAGCATTTGCTATGTGATTTTACTTGTTAGCATTCTTAACCTTTCGGTTTACAGAGGCTCAGTCAGTGGGGTTTGAAAATAGAGCTTCGTGTCCATTGCCGGTATGAAATCTGGATACTGCCCAAGCCTACTGCTTGTTTTACTTTCACACACACTCACGCGAACACACACACACACACACACACACACACACACACACACACACACACACACTCACGCGAACACACACACACGGAGGAAATGAGAAGTAGATGAAGGAGGGGGATGAGGGGGGAGGATCCGTTTTTATCCAATAAGCATCATGCTCATCCTGACTGTTCATTGGCCAGAGCCAGGACACCCATGCACCAATCAGAGTTAACCACAGCCTAAGGAAGCGTAATGGGGAACCAATGAAGCTTCACCGATCCTATGACGCGTCATTCACATCTGCGGCCAATTGGTTAGTGGCAAAATGCAAATTGTCACCACGATTACCATGGCAACCCATCGCCATGACACACAGCGATGAGTTCAGAGGTTAGAGGAGGATTCTGGTGTTTTGAGGCGGTGAGCAACAGCCTGATAGTGGTATGAGAGAGATGGAGGGGGACGGAGAGAGTGAGAAGTGTTGTCGAGAGAGGTGGAGGGGCGGACAGATGTATTTCGAGAGACATGAAGATGGAGGATGTATATAGAGAGACATGAAGATGGAGGATGTATATAGAGAGACATGAAGATGGAGGGGTGGAGGATGTACAGTGGGGCAAAACAGTATTTAGTCAGCCACCAGAATATTTCATTCATTCAGATCTAGGATGTGTTATTTTAGTGTTCCCTTTATTTTTTTGAGCAGTGTAGATGGAGAGGTGGAGGGACGTATATAGATGGAGGGATGTATATAGATGGAGGGGTGAATATAGATGTAGGGATGTATATAGATGGAGGGATGAATATAGATGGAGGGATGTATATAGATGGAGGGGTGAATATAGATGTAGGGATGTATATAGATGGAGGGATGAATATAGATGGAGGGATGTATATAGATGGAGGGATGTATATAGATGGAGGGATGAATATAGATGGAGGGGTGAATATAGATGTAGGGATGTATATAGATGGAGGGGTGTATATAGATCGAGGGGTGAATATAGATGGAGGGGTGGAGGGACGCAGGCAGAGGTGGGGTTGTTAGAGGGATGAGTCGGAGAGTTCTTACCTCCTCTGCTCGTTGCTTTGGAGATGGAACTAACACTGGAGGGAGCTAGAGATGACAGAGGAAGGAGAGGAGAAAGACAGGGAGGAAAGGAAGGAGAGGAGAAAGACAGGGAGGAAAGGAAGGAGAGGAGAAAGACAGGGAGGAAAGGAAGGAGAGGAGAAAGACAGGGATGAAAGGAAGGAGAGGAGAAAGACAGGGATGAAAGGAAGGAGAGGAGAAAGACAGGGAGGAAAGGAAGAAAGGAAGGAGAGGAGAAAGAAGGAGAGGAGAAAGAGGGAGGAAAGGAAGGAGATGAAAAAGACAGGGGAAGGAGATGAGAAAGACAGAGGAAGGAGATGAGGAAGACAGAGGAAGGAGATGAGGAAAACAGAGGAAGGAGATGAGGAAGACAGGGGAAGGAGGAGAAAGAGGAAAAAGAGGAAAGAGAGGAGACAGAGGAAAGAGAGGAGAAAGAGGAAAGAGAGGAGAAAGAGAGGAAAGAGAGAAGAAAGAGAGGAAAGAGAGAAGAAAGAGAGGAGAAAGACAGAGGGAGTAAAATAGAGTTCAGCATTAAAAGAGTTCCTTCTTTCAAAGTTGTCGGGAGAAACGAATGGACTGATCTGTGACATCATCACAAACCATGCGGCGATAAGGGAAGCATGCGATTGGTGGGGATTGATCAAGTTGTCATGACAACGATAAAAGGTAGGAGGCCAGAGTGAGATGCACGCAGAAACACAGTGTGTGTGAGAGGGAGAGAGAGAGAGAGAGAGAGAGATGTCAATCTCTTGGCCTTAGCCAATCAGGCGTGAGCAGGAACAAACAGAAGCAGGACAATGGGGGGGGGGGATGATTTTATTGGTTTAGAAATAACAAAGATAAAAATCAATACATCCTGTGGAATAAGGAAGAGGCGACGGCTTGGGGACAGGCTTGGGGATAGGCTTGGGGACCGGCTTGGGGACAGGCTTGGGGACAGGCTTGGGGACCGGCTCGGGGACAGGCTCGGGGACCGGCTTGGGGATAGGCTTGGGGACCGGCTCGGGGACCGGCTTGGGGACCGGCTTGGGGACAGGCTTGGGGACCGGCTCGGGGACAGGCTCGGGGACCGGCTTGGGGATAGGCTTGGGGACCGGCTCGGGGACAGGCTTGGGGACAGGCTTGGGGACCGTCTCGGGGACCGGCTTGGGGACCGGCTCGGGGACAGGCTTGGGGACAGGCTTGGGGACCGGCTTGGGGACAGGCTTGGGGACAGGCTTGGGGACAGGCTTGGGGACCGGCTTGGGGACAGGCTTGGGGACCGGCTCGGGGTGTGTGAGCTATACTCACCGACAGACAGGCGTGTAGGGGAGGAGTCTCGTGAGCAGCCCTGGCTGCGGGGGATGCGGCTACGTCTCCCTCCGGCCCCAGCTAGGACCCTCTGGGCTCCAGAACCCAGAGTACTCAGAGCGGTGCTGGTCAGGACGCGACCCGGGGAACCACTCCGACTGCCGGCTAGAGAGACACAGGGAGGGAGGGGGGAGAATTACAAACACAGAACACACACTGGTCATGAGACCCTGTTGTCTACGGCACAACAACATCCCCGAGCACCATCACCATGTCTGCATCAGATCTGGGTTCAATTTAATACATATGGCCAACACTTAGAAGTACGAGGTGCGCGTGACTTAGCTTGGGAGCTTTTACCTTTTGGAAATATTATTCCCAAGTGTAACTAAAAGTCTTTGAAAGTATTTGAGTGTATTATTGACCCAGGTCTGGTTAGCAGATCAGAAGGGACTTCGATGTGTGTAGGAACATGGTGAATGGACTCCATGGAACTTTAGCCATTTTGATTCCAGGGTTAGGAGTTTTTTTCAGACAGGAGACCAGCTTTGGCGGCCATCTTGGGACCGTCATCATTTCGGTGGGTCGTTTGTTTATTCCCAAATGATGACATGGAGTACAATATATCACAGCCCATAATGCCTTGTGACTGACACAGATCTACACATGCTTGAGTTTTGTGATGTCCTAACTAGAGGTCGACCGATTAATCGGAATGGCCGATTTCAAGTTTTCATAACAATCGGAAATCGGTCATTTTTGACGACAATGTTGTTGTTGTTTACACCTTTATTTAACGAGGCATGTCCGTTAAGAACACATTCTTATTTTCAATGACGGCCTTGGAACGGTGGTCTCACTGCCTTGTTCAGCGTCAGAATGACAGCTGTTCACCTTGTCAGCTCGGGGGATTCAATCTTGCAACCTTACGGTTAACTAGTCCAATGCAATAATGACCTGATTACATTGCACTCCACGAGGAGACTGCCTGTTACGCGAATGCAGTAAGAAGCCAAGGTAAGTTGTTCGCCAGCATTAAACTTATCTTATAAAAATCAATCAATCATAATCACTAGTTAAACTAGTAATATCATCAACCATGTGTAGTTATCTAGCGTGTCCTGCGTTGCATATAATCGATGCGGTGCGCATTCGCGAAAAAGGACTGTCGTTGCTCCAACGTGAACCTAACCATAAACATTAATGCCTTTCTTAAAATCAATACACAGAAGTATATATTTTTAAACCTGCATATTTAGCTCAAATAAATCCAGGTTAGCAGGCAATATTAACCAGGTGAAATTGTGTCACTTCTCTTGCGTTCATTGCACGCAGAGTCAGTTTATATGCAATAGTTTGGGCTGCCTGGCTCATTGTGAACTAATTTGCCAGAATTTTACATAATTATGACATAACATTGAAGGTTTTGTTTTCGAGATGATAGTTTCCGGATTCGACCATATTAATGACCTACGGCTCGCATTCCTGTGTGTTATTATGTTATAATTAAGTTTATGATTTGATAGAGCAGTCTGACTGAGCGGTGGTAGGCAGCAGCAGCATCGTAAGCATTCATTCAAACAGCACTTTAGTGTGTTTTGCCAGCAGCTCTTCGTTGTGCTTCAAGCATTGCGCTGTTTATGACTTCAAGCCTACCAACTCCCGAGATTAGGCTGGTGTAACCGATGTGAAATGGCTAGCTAGTTAGCGGGGTGCGCGCTAATAGCATTTCAAATGTCACTCGCTCTGAGACTTTGAAGTAGTTGTTCCCCTTGCGCTGCAAGGACCGCGGATTTTGTGGAGCGATGGGTAACGCTGCTTCGAGGGTGGCTGTTGTCAATGTGTTCCAGGTTCGAGCCCAGGGAAGAGCGAGGAGAGGGACTGAAGCTATACTGTTAAACTGGCAATACTAAAGTGCCTATAAGAACATCCAATAGTCAAAGGTTAATGAAATACAAATGGTATAGAGAGAAATAGTCCTATAATTCCTATAATAACTACGACCTAAAACTTCTTACCTGGGAATATTGAAGACTCATGTTAAAAGGAACCACCAGCTTTCATATGTTCTCATGTTCTGAGCAAGGAACTTAAACGGTAGCTTTCTAACATGGCACATATTGCACTTTTACTTCTAACACTTTGTTTTTGCATTATTTAAACCAAATTGAACATGTTTCATTATTTATTTGAGGCTAAATTGATTTGATTGATGTATTACATTAAGTTAAAATAAGTGTTCATTCAGTATTGTTGTAATTGTCGTCATTATTACATTTTTTTAAACAAAATTACAATTTTGGCCGATTTAATCGGTATCGGCTTTTTTTTTGGGTCCCCCAATAATCGGTATCCGCGTTGAAACGGTCAACCTCTAGTCCTTCCTCAAAGACAGACGAGAACAGGTGTGAAAGTCAAATGTATGGAAAGAGCGGGTCATGTGACCCGAGTGAGAAAACCTTTTCGCTACACAACTGAAACATATCAAATTAATCTATTTCACCACACACACGCAGAATACACAGACCATACTAGAATACACTGACTATACCAGAATACACAGACTATACCAGAATACACAGACTATACCAGAATACACAGACTATACAGACCATACTAGAACACTCAGACCCTACTAGAATACACTGACTATACCGGAATACACAGACCATACTGGAATACACAGAATACACAGACCATACTGGAATACACAGAATACACAGACCATACTGGAATACACAGACTATACAGACCATACTAGAATATACAGACCATACTGGAATACACAGACTATACAGACCATACTAGAATACACAAACCATACTAGAATACACAAACCATACTAGAATACACAGACCATACTGGAATACACAGACTATACAAACCAAACTAGAATACACAGACCCTACTAGAATACACAGACCATACTAGAATACACAGACCATTCTAGAATACACAGACCATTCTAGAATACACAGACCATACTAGAATACACAGACCAAACTAGAATACACAAACCATACTAGAATACACAGACTATACAGACCATACTAGAATACACAAACCATACTAGAATACACAAACCATACTAGAATACACAGACTATACTGGAATACACAGACTATACCAGAATACACAGACTATACAGACCATACTAGAATACACAAACCATACTAGAATACACAGACTATACTGGAATACACAGACTATACCAGAATACACAGACTATACAGACCATACTAGAATACACAAACCATACTAGAATACACAGACTATACTGGAACACTCAGACCCTACTAGAATACACAGACTATACCGGAATACACAGACCATACTGGAATACACAGACTATACAGACCATACTAGAATACACAAACCATACTAGAATACACAAACCATACTAGAATACACAGACCATACTGGAATACACAGAACATACTGGAATACACAGACTATACAGACCATACTAGAATACACAAACCATACTAGAATACAAAAACCATACTAGAATACACAGACCATACTAGAATACACAAACCATACTAGAATACACAGACCAAACTAGAATACACAGACCATACTAGAATACACAAACCAAACTAGAATACACAAACCAAACTGGAATACACCGACCATACTAGAATACACAGACCATACTAGAATACACAGACCATACTAGAATACACAAACCAAACTAGAATACACAAACCAAACTAGAATACACAAACCAAACTAGAATACACAAACCAAACTAGAATACACAAACCAAACTGGAATACACAGACCATACTAGAATACACAGACCATACTAGAATACACAAACCAAACTAGAATACACAAACCAAACTAGAATACACAAACCAAACTAGAATACACAAACCAAACTGGAATACACAGACCATACTAGAATACACAGATCGGAATGGTCTGTTCTGTCAGAGGATGATGGTCACATGGCACTCTACCTCCCATGCAGAATCACCAATGCATCGCTCCCTCTCTCTGTCCCCCTCTGTCCCCTTCTGTCTCCCTCTGTCTCCCTCTGTCTCCCTCTGTCTCCCTCTGTCTCCCTCTGTCTCCCTCTGTCTCCCTCTGTCTCCCTCTGTCTCCCTCTGTCTCCCTCTGTCTCCCTCTGTCTCCCTCTGTCTCCCTCTGTCTCCCTCTGTCTCCCTCTGTCTCCCTCTGTCTCCCTCTGTCTCCCTCTGTCTCCCTCTGTCTCCCTCTGTCCCCCTCTGTCTCCCTCTGTCTCCCTCTGTCTCCCTCTGTCTCCCTCCCTCGCTCTTATATCTCCCGCATCTATCCCCCCAGCTCCCTCCTAACAGGTAGACACAGGCCCCAGCTCCATCCTAACAGGTAGACACAGGCCTCAGCTCCCTCCTAACAGGTAGACACAGGCCCCAGCTCCCTCCTAACAGGTAGACACAGGCCTCAGCTCCCTCCTAACAGGTAGACACAGGCCTCAGCTCCCTCCTAACAGGTAGACACAGGCCTCAGCTCCCTCCTAACAGGCCCCAGCTCCCTCCTAACAGGTAGACACAGGCCCCAGCTCCCTCCTAACAGGTAGACACAGGCCCCAGCTCCCTCCTAACAGGTAGACACAGGCCCCAGCTCCCTCCTAACAGGTAGACACAGGCCCCAGCTCCCTCCTAACAGGTAGACACAGGCCCCAGCTCCCTCCTAACAGGTAGACACAGGCCTCAGCTCCCTCCTAACAGGTAGACACAGGCCTCAGCTCCCTCCTAACAGGCCCCAGCTCCATCCTAACAGGTAGACACAGGCCTCAGCTCCCTCCTAACAGGCCCCAGCTCCATCCTAACAGGTAGACACAGGCCTCAGCTCCCTCCTAACAGGCCCCAGCTCCCTCCTAACAGGTAGACACAGGCCCCAGCTCCCTCCTAACAGGCCCCAGCTCCCTCCTAACAGGCCCCAGCTCCCTCCTAACAGGTAGACACAGACCTCAGCTCCCTCCTAACAGGCCCCAGCTCCCTCCTAACAGGCCCCAGCTCCCTCCTAACAGGTAGACACAGGCCCCAGCTCCCTCCTAACAGGCCCCAGCTCCCTCCTAACAGGTAGACACAGGCCTCAGCTCCCTCCTAACAGGCCTCAGCTCCCTCCTAACAGGCCCCAGCTCCCTCCTAACAGGTAGACACAGGCCTCAGCTCCCTCCTAACAGGCCCCAGCTCCCTCCTAACAGGTAGACACAGGCCCCAGCTCCCTCCTAACAGGTAGACACAGGCCCCAGCTCCCTCCTAACAGGTAGACACAGGCCTCAGCTCCATCCTAACAGGTAGACACAGGCCTCAGCTCCCTCCTAACAGGCCCCAGCTCCCTCCTAACAGGTAGACACAGGCCCCAGCTCCCTCCTAACAGGCCCCAGCTCCCTCCTAACAGGTAGACACAGGCCCCAGCTCCCTCCTAACAGGTAGACACAGGCCCCAGCTCCCTCCTAACAGGCCCCAGCTCCCTCCTAACAGGTAGACACAGGCCCCAGCTCCCTCCTAACAGGCCCCAGCTCCCTCCTAACAGGTAGACACAGGCCCCAGCTCCCTCCTAACAGGTAGACACAGGCCCCAGCTCCCTCCTAACAGGTAGACACAGGCCTCAGCTCCATCCTAACAGGTAGACACAGGCCTCAGCTCCCTCCTAACAGGCCCCAGCTCCCTCCTAACAGGTAGACACAGGCCCCAGCTCCCTCCTAACAGGCCCCAGCTCCCTCCTAACAGGTAGACACAGGCCTCAGCTCCCTCCTAACAGGCCCCAGCTCCCTCCTAACAGGTAGACACAGGCCCCAGCTCCCTCCTAACAGGTAGACACAGGCCCCAGCTCCCTCCTAACAGGTAGACACAGGCCTCAGCTCCATCCTAACAGGTAGACACAGGCCCCAGCTCCCTCCTAACAGGTAGACACAGGCCCCAGCTCCCTCCTAACAGGTAGACACAGGCCTCAGCTCCCTCCTAACAGGCCCCAGCTCCCTCCTAACAGGTAGACACAGGCCTCAGCTCCATCCTAACAGGTAGACACAGGCCTCAGCTCCCTCCTAACAGGCCCCAGCTCCCTCCTAACAGGTAGACACAGGCCCCAGCTCCCTCCTAACAGGCCCCAGCTCCCTCCTAACAGGTAGACACAGGCCCCAGCTCCCTCCTAACAGGCCCCAGCTCCCTCCTAACAGGTAGACACAGGCCCCAGCTCCCTCCTAACAGGTAGACACAGGCCCCAGCTCCCTCCTAACAGGTAGACACAGGCCTCAGCTCCCTCCTAACAGGCCCCAGCTCCCTCCTAACAGGTAGACACAGGCCCCAGCTCCCTCCTAACAGGCCCCAGCTCCCTCCTAACAGGTAGACACAGGCCTCAGCTCCCTCCTAACAGGCCCCAGCTCCCTCCTAACAGGCCCCAGCTCCCTCCTAACAGGTAGACACAGGCCCCAGCTCCCTCCTAACAGGCCCCAGCTCCCTCCTAACAGGTAGACACAGGCCTCAGCTCCCTCCTAACAGGCCTCAGCTCCCTCCTAACAGGCCCCAGCTCCCTCCTAACAGGTAGACACAGGCCTCAGCTCCATCCTAACAGGTAGACACAGGCCTCAGCTCCCTCCTAACAGGCCCCAGCTCCCTCCTAACAGGTAGACACAGGCCCCAGCTCCCTCCTAACAGGCCCCAGCTCCCTCCTAACAGGTAGACACAGGCCTCAGCTCCCTCCTAACAGGCCCCAGCTCCCTCCTAACAGGTAGACACAGGCCCCAGCTCCCTCCTAACAGGTAGACACAGGCCCCAGCTCCCTCCTAACAGGTAGACACAGGCCTCAGCTCCATCCTAACAGGTAGACACAGGCCCCAGCTCCCTCCTAACAGGTAGACACAGGCCCCAGCTCCCTCCTAACAGGTAGACACAGGCCTCAGCTCCCTCCTAACAGGCCCCAGCTCCCTCCTAACAGGTAGACACAGGCCTCAGCTCCATCCTAACAGGTAGACACAGGCCTCAGCTCCCTCCTAACAGGCCCCAGCTCCCTCCTAACAGGTAGACACAGGCCCCAGCTCCCTCCTAACAGGCCCCAGCTCCCTCCTAACAGGTAGACACAGGCCCCAGCTCCCTCCTAACAGGCCCCAGCTCCCTCCTAACAGGTAGACACAGGCCCCAGCTCCCTCCTAACAGGTAGACACAGGCCCCAGCTCCCTCCTAACAGGTAGACACAGGCCTCAGCTCCCTCCTAACAGGCCCCAGCTCCCTCCTAACAGGTAGACACAGGCCCCAGCTCCCTCCTAACAGGCCCCAGCTCCCTCCTAACAGGTAGACACAGGCCTCAGCTCCCTCCTAACAGGCCCCAGCTCCCTCCTAACAGGCCCCAGCTCCCTCCTAACAGGTAGACACAGGCCCCAGCTCCCTCCTAACAGGCCCCAGCTCCCTCCTAACAGGTAGACACAGGCCTCAGCTCCCTCCTAACAGGCCTCAGCTCCCTCCTAACAGGCCCCAGCTCCCTCCTAACAGGTAGACACAGGCCTCAGCTCCCTCCTAACAGGCCCCAGCTCCCTCCTAACAGGTAGACACAGGCCCCAGCTCCCTCCTAACAGGTAGACACAGGCCCCAGCTCCCTCCTAACAGGTAGACACAGGCCTCAGCTCCATCCTAACAGGTAGACACAGGCCTCAGCTCCCTCCTAACAGGCCCCAGCTCCCTCCTAACAGGTAGACACAGGCCCCAGCTCCCTCCTAACAGGCCCCAGCTCCCTCCTAACAGGTAGACACAGGCCCCAGCTCCCTCCTAACAGGTAGACACAGGCCCCAGCTCCCTCCTAACAGGCCCCAGCTCCCTCCTAACAGGTAGACACAGGCCCCAGCTCCCTCCTAACAGGCCCCAGCTCCCTCCTAACAGGTAGACACAGGCCCCAGCTCCCTCCTAACAGGTAGACACAGGCCCCAGCTCCCTCCTAACAGGTAGACACAGGCCTCAGCTCCATCCTAACAGGTAGACACAGGCCTCAGCTCCCTCCTAACAGGCCCCAGCTCCCTCCTAACAGGTAGACACAGGCCCCAGCTCCCTCCTAACAGGCCCCAGCTCCCTCCTAACAGGTAGACACAGGCCTCAGCTCCCTCCTAACAGGCCCCAGCTCCCTCCTAACAGGTAGACACAGGCCCCAGCTCCCTCCTAACAGGTAGACACAGGCCCCAGCTCCCTCCTAACAGGTAGACACAGGCCTCAGCTCCATCCTAACAGGTAGACACAGGCCCCAGCTCCCTCCTAACAGGTAGACACAGGCCCCAGCTCCCTCCTAACAGGTAGACACAGGCCTCAGCTCCCTCCTAACAGGCCCAGCTCCCTCCTAACAGGTAGACACAGGCCTCAGCTCCATCCTAACAGGTAGACACAGGCCTCAGCTCCCTCCTAACAGGCCCCAGCTCCCTCCTAACAGGTAGACACAGGCCCCAGCTCCCTCCTAACAGGCCCCAGCTCCCTCCTAACAGGTAGACACAGGCCCCAGCTCCCTCCTAACAGGCCCCAGCTCCCTCCTAACAGGTAGACACAGGCCCCAGCTCCCTCCTAACAGGTAGACACAGGCCCCAGCTCCCTCCTAACAGGTAGACACAGGCCTCAGCTCCCTCCTAACAGGCCCCAGCTCCCTCCTAACAGGTAGACACAGGCCCCAGCTCCCTCCTAACAGGCCCCAGCTCCCTCCTAACAGGTAGACACAGGCCTCAGCTCCCTCCTAACAGGCCCCAGCTCCCTCCTAACAGGTAGACACAGGCCCCAGCTCCCTCCTAACAGGTAGACACAGGCCCCAGCTCCCTCCTAACAGGCCCCAGCTCCCTCCTAACAGGTAGACACAGGCCTCAGCTCCCTCCTAACAGGCCCCAGCTCCCTCCTAACAGGTAGACACAGGCCCCAGCTCCCTCCTAACAGGTAGACACAGGCCCCAGCTCCCTCCTAACAGGCCCCAGCTCCCTCCTAACAGGTAGACACAGGCCCCAGCTCCCTCCTAACAGGTAGACACAGGCCCCAGCTCCCTCCTAACAGGCCCCAGCTCCCTCCTAACAGGTAGACACAGGCCTCAGCTCCCTCCTAACAGGTAGACACAGGCCCCAGCTCCCTCCTAACAGGCCCCAGCTCCCTCCTAACAGGTAGACACAGGCCCCAGCTCCCTCCTAACAGGCCCCAGCTCCCTCCTAACAGGTAGACACAGGCCCCAGCTCCCTCCTAACAGGCCCCAGCTCCCTCCTAACAGGTAGACACAGGCCCCAGCTCCCTCCTAACAGGCCCCAGCTCCCTCCTAACAGGCCCCAGCTCCCTCCTAACAGGTAGACACAGGCCCCAGCTCCCTCCTAACAGGCCCCAGCTCCCTCCTAACAGGCCCCAGCTCCCTCCTAACAGGTAGACACAGGGCCCAGCTCCCTCCTAACAGGCCCCAGCTCCCTCCTAACAGGCCCCAGCTCCCTCCTAACAGGCCCCAGCTCCCTCCTAACAGGCCCCAGCTCCCTCCTAACAGGCCTCAGCTCCCTCCTAACAGGCCCCAGCTCCCTCCTAACAGGCCTCAGCTCCCTCCTAACAGGCCTCAGCTCCCTCCTAACAGGCCTCAGCTCCCTCCTAACAGGCCTCAGCTCCCTCCTAACAGGTAGACACAGGCCTCAGCTCCCTCCTAACAGGTAGACACAGGCCTCAGCTCCCTCCTAACAGGTAGACACAGGCATCAGCTCCCTCCTAACAGGTAGACACAGGCCCCAGCTCCCTCCTAACAGGCCTCAGCTCCCTCCTAACAGGCCCCAGCTCCCTCCTAACAGGCCTCAGCTCCCTCCTAACAGGCCCCAGCTCCCTCCTAACAGGCCCCAGCTCCTTCCTAACAGGCCTCAGCTCCCTCCTAACAGGCCCCAGCTCCCTCCTAACAGGCCTCAGCTCCCTCCTAACAGGTAGACACAGGGCCCAGCTCCCTCCTAACAGACCTCAGCTCCCTCCTAACAGGCCTCAGCTCCCTCCTAACAGGCCCCAGCTCCCTCCTAACAGGCCTCAGCTCCCTCCTAACAGGCCCCAGCTCCCTCCTAACAGGCCTCAGCTCCCTCCTAACAGGCCCCAGCTCCCTCCTAACAGGCCCCAGCTCCCTCCTAACAGGCCCCAGCTCCCTCCTAACAGGCCCCAGCTCCCTCCTAACAGGCCCCAGCTCCCTCCTAACAGGCCTCAGCTCCCTCCTAACAGGCCCCAGCTCCCTCCTAACAGGCCCCAGCTCCCTCCTAACAGGCCCCAGCTCCCTCCTAACAGGCCTCAGCTCCCTCCTAACAGGCCTCAGCTCCCTCCTAACAGGCCCCAGCTCCCTCCTAACAGGCCTCAGCTCCCTCCTAACAGGCCCCAGCTCCCTCCTAACAGGCCCCAGCTCCCTCCTAACAGGCCCCAGCTCCCTCCTAACAGGCCCCAGCTCCCTCCTAACAGGCCTCAGCTCCCTCCTAACAGGCCCCAGCTCCCTCCTAACAGGCCCCAGCTCCCTCCTAACAGGCCCCAGCTCCCTCCTAACAGGCCCCAGCTCCCTCCTAACAGGCCTCAGCTCCCTCCTAACAGGTAGACACAGGGCCCAGCTCCCTCCTAACAGACCTCAGCTCCCTCCTAACAGGCCTCAGCTCCCTCCTAACAGGCCCCAGCTCCCTCCTAACAGGCCTCAGCTCCCTCCTAACAGGCCCCAGCTCCCTCCTAACAGGCCCCAGCTCCCTCCTAACAGGCCCCAGCTCCCTCCTAACAGGCCCCAGCTCCCTCCTAACAGGCCTCAGCTCCCTCCTAACAGGCCTCAGCTCCCTCCTAACAGGCCCCAGCTCCCTCCTAACAGGCCCCAGCTCCCTCCTAACAGGTAGACACAGACCTCAGCTCCCTCCTAACAGGCCCCAGCTCCCTCCTAACAGGCCCCAGCTCCCTCCTAACAGGCCTCAGTTCAGAGAGTAAGGAGTCAGAAGGCAGACAGCCATGTTTTAGTTTGAACTAAGAGTCCCAGCATGCTTCAGCCAGAGAGGGGGTGGAGCTTTAGGTGACCAGCTTGGGTGAGGGGGGAGGAGGGTGAGAGGGGAGGGTGAGAACAGATGGAAGGGTGAGAGGGGAGAACAAATGAAGGGGGAGAGGGGAGGAGGGGAGAACAAATTTAGGGGGAGGGGAGAACAGGTGAAGGGTGAGAGAGGGAGTGAGGGGGGAGAACAGATGAAGCATGAGAGAGGGGGTGAGGGGGGAGGAGGGGGAGAACAGGTGAAAGGTGAGAGGGGATGAGGGGGGAGGAGGGTGGATGAGGGGGAGAACAGATGAAGGGTGAGAGAGGGGGTGAGGGGGGATGAGGGGGAGAACAGATGAAGGGTGAGAGAGGAGGTGAGGGGGGATGAGGGGGAGAACAGATGAAGGGTGAGAGAGGGGGTGAGGGGGAGAACAGATGAAGGGTGAGAGAGGGGGTGAGGGGGGATGAGGGGGAGAACAGATGAAGGGTGAGAGAGGGGGTGAGGGGGATGAGGGGGAGAACAGATGAAGGGTGAGAGAGGGGGTGAGGGGGGATGAGGGGGAAAACAGATGAAGGGTGAGAGAGGGGGTGAGGGGGGATGAGGGGGAGAACAGATGAAGGGTGAGAGAGGGGGTGAGGGGGGATGAGGGGGAGAACAGATGAAGGGTGAGAGAGGGGGTGAGGGGGAGAACAGATGAAGGGTGAGAGGGGGGTGAGGGGGATGAGGGGGAGAACAGATGAAGGGTGAGAGAGGGGGTGAGGGGGGATGAGGGGGAGAACAGATGAAGGGTGAGAGGGGGGGTGAGGGGGGATGAGGGGGAGAACAGATGAAGGGTGAGAGAGGGGGTGAGGGGGGATGAGGGGGAGAACAGATGAAGGGTGAGAGGGGGGATGAGGGTAACAGGTAGTAGACGTTAGATTCTTACCACCAACGATGGTAGCAGACTGAGATCCTGCACCAATGAGGAGGAGGAATTGGAAATAGGGGGGAGGAGCCATAAAACCATTGGTTGGGAAGAGAACAGAGGCGGGGACAGGAAGTTAAACAAGATGGATTACGGGTGTTAGAGCACAAAGCACCATGGGCGTTAGAACACAGAGAGCATCATGGGAGCATTCCGAGCGATCCGAGACGAGAGAATGAGAGCGACAATGAACACGATTCAAACACGTAAATAAATGTATCAATTAAATATTGAATAAACTGAAGGCTGACACACGGAACCAGCTGTGATGCTCGATGGAGGAACGGTAGAGCATTGCATGATGGGTAGCCGGTGTGTGACGCAGCAGTATCGCTGACGAAGCAAAGCAGCTTCACAATGGAAGAAATAAAAACACCTTAATAAAGTAAAAATGCTCTAAAACACTCTCACAAACACACACAGCCAAAACCTGCCCTGCCCCAGCTCACAGCTCACAGCTCTCACAGCTCTCTAGCACAAAGATATCTCCCATCATTCTTCATTTTCTCAATGTTAATCTCTTGTTCCTAGAATCTCTTATTTTGTTCCTGTCAGGGGAAGTCCACACACTGCTTCTTGAGAGTGATGATTCATCTACTCTACTTACCGAGTGAGTGAGTTAGCTAGCTCCTCCCGGTGCAGAGTTCGCGAGCAAGCACCTCCCGGTGCAGAGTTCGCGAGCAAGCACCTCCCGGTGCAGAGTTCGCGAGCAAGCACCTCCCGGTGCAGAGTTCGCGAGCAAGCACCTCCCGGTGCAGAGTTCGCGAGCAAGCACCTCCCGGTGCAGAGTTCGCGAGCAAGCACCCCCCGGTGCAGAGTTCGCGAGCAAGCACCTCCCGGTGCAGAGTTCGCGAGCAAGCACCCCCCGGTGCAGAGTTCGCGAGCAAGCACCCCCCGGTGCAGAGTTCGCGAGCTAGCTCCTCCCGGTGCAGAGTTCGCGAGCAAGCACCTCCCGGTGCAGAGTTCGCGAGCAAGCACCTCCCGGTGCAGAGTTCGCGAGCAAGCACCCCCCGGTGCAGAGTTCGCGAGCAAGCACCTCCCGGTGCAGAGTTCGCGAGCAAGCACCTCCCGGTGCAGAGTTCGCGAGCTAGCTCCTCCCGGTGCAGAGTTCGCGAGCTAGCTCCTCCCGGTGCAGAGTTCGCGAGCTAGCTCCTCCCGGTGCAGAGTTCGCGAGCTAGCTCCTCCCGGTGCAGAGTTCGCTAGCTAGCTCCTCCCGGTGCAGAGTTCGCTAGCTAGCTCCTCCCGGTGCAGAGTTCGCTAGCTAGCTCCTCCCGGTGCAGAGTGAGTGAGTTCGCTCCTACAGGTGCAGAATTAGCTAGCGCCTCCCGGTGCAGTTCGCTAGCTAGCTCCTCCCGGTGCAGAGTGAGTTAGCTAGCACCTCCCGGTGCAGAGTGAGTTAGCTAGCACCTCCCGTTGCAGAGTGATTGAGCTAGCACCTCCCGTTGCAGAGTGATTGAGCTAGCACCTCCCGTTGCAGAGTGAGTGAGCTAGCACCTCCCGTTGCAGAGTGAGTGAGCTAGCACCTCCCGTTGCAGAGTGAGTGAGCTAGCACCTCCCGGTGCAGAGTTCGCTAGCTAGCTCCTCCCGGTGCAGAGTTCGCTAGCTAGCTCCTCCCGGTGCAGAGTTCGCTAGCTAGCTCCTCCCGGTGCAGAGTTCGCTAGCTAGCTCCTCCCGGTGCAGAGTTCGCTAGCTAGCTCCTCCCGGTGCAGAGTTCGCTAGCTAGCTCCTCCCGTTGCAGAGTGAGTGAGCTAGCACCTCCCGTTGCAGAGTGAGTGAGCTAGCACCTCCCGTTGCAGAGTTCGCGAGCTAGCACCTCCCGGTGCAGAGTTCGCTAGCTAGCTCCTCCCGGTGCAGAGTTCGCTAGCTAGCTCCTCCCGGTGCAGAGTTCGCTAGCTAGCTCCTCCCGGTGCAGAGTTCGCTAGCTAGCTCCTCCCGGTGCAGAGTTCGCGAGCTAGCTCCTCCCGGTGCAGAGTTCGCGAGCTAGCACCTCCCGTTGCAGAGTGAGTGAGCTAGCACCTCCCGTTGCAGAGTGAGTGAGCTAGCACCTCCCGGTGCAGAGTTCGCTAGCTAGCTCCTCCCGGTGCAGAGTTCGCGAGCTAGCTCCTCCCGGTGCAGAGTTCGCGAGCTAGCTCCTCCCGGTGCAGAGTTCGCGAGCTAGCTCCTCCCGGTGCAGAGTTCGCGAGCTAGCTCCTCCCGGTGCAGAGTTCGCTAGCTAGCTCCTCCCGGTGCAGAGTTCGCTAGCTAGCTCCTCCCGGTGCAGAGTTCGCTAGCTAGCTCCTCCCGGTGCAGAGTGAGTGAGTTCGCTCCTACAGGTGCAGAATTAGCTAGCGCCTCCCGGTGCAGTTCGCTAGCTAGCTCCTCCCGGTGCAGAGTGAGTTAGCTAGCACCTCCCGGTGCAGAGTGAGTTAGCTAGCACCTCCCGTTGCAGAGTGATTGAGCTAGCACCTCCCGTTGCAGAGTG
>NC_088223.1:11560547-11570547 GCF_036934945.1 Oncorhynchus masou masou
ACACAATACCTGGTGTGCAATCTGATTCGTAGGAACCTAAGAGGTATAAAAAAAAAACATGTGCAGGAGCTTACTGTGACTGAGGGATACCAGCAGCGAATACAGACAGAGCATGAATAACTCATCACGCAAACACACGCTCAAATACACTTACACATCCACAGCAGTGGAACATTGTGCGTGTGTGTGTGTATGTATATTCGTTTAAGGTGTGTGTGTGTATGTATATGCGTTTAAGGTGTGTGTGTATGTATATGCGTTTAAGGTATGTGTGTGTTTCTCCTTACGTTGTGACTGGGACACCATCTTGGTGCGGCTGCGTCCCCGGGAGTCCACGTGGCTGACACTGGTTGCCGTGGTGAGAGGCTGCTTGGTCCTCAGACGACCTGAGGTCAGAGGTCATACTGTTAGACCGGACACACACTCTTCTTCTCACACTTTCTGAATAGAACAGAGACCACCACCCTCCACTACTAAGAAGTAAGCACTAGTCTAGAGAAGGTAAGAGAAGTACTACTGGAGAATACTAGTCTATATACACTCACGTACCTAACATAGTCTAAACAGTAACTTGTCTTACAGTCTAGACTTACAGTAAGTCCTACTGTCTTACCATTGACTGACCTGACCCCTACAGTCAGACACAGAGATGAAGGGGGCCTGTGTCAGAGGTCAAAGATCGTGTGATATGATTTAGCTCAGCTGACTAAAATGCCCAAATAATATCTGACTTTTACATAAAACAACATCAAATCAGATCTTTGGGATTCTCTTTCTAGTTCCAGATATGAGATTCTTTCTAGTTCCAGATATGAGATTCTTTCTAGTTCCAGATATGAGATTCTTTCTAGTTCCAGATATGAGATTCTTTCTAGTTCCAGATATGAGATTCTTTCTAGTTCCAGATATGAGATTCTTTCTAGTTCCAGATATGAGATTCTTTCTAGTTCCAGATATGAGATTCTTTCTAGTTCCAGATATGAGATTCTTTCTAGTTCCAGATATGAGATTCTTTCTAGTTCCAGATATGAGATTCTTTCTAGTTCCAGATATGAGATTCTTTCTAGTTCCAGATATGAGATATAATTTGTGAATCATTTCAGGAAACAAGACTTATGTCGCTCGTCACTCCCTCACAGGAGAGGTATTTTAACGTAAACATTTATTTTTGATCAAAATTGTTGTTGTTTTTTGTTGCAGAAATACCTTCTGGAACATTCATTGAACGTTCTTGTGCCTTAACAACAAACTTGTACGCCATCTGTAAATATGAATAAAATTGTTACAATTATGAACTTAGTTGATTTAGCCAAGAAAAAAAAACCAGGAACCTTCCCGCTAGCCATGATTGGCTGAGATAATGAGTGGGCTGGACATGCCTAAAGAAGAGTTGAGATTGGTCTGCCATGTAACACACTTCTGTCTATTTTTATTTTAACCTTTATTTTACTAGAACAAATTCTTATTTTCAATGACGGCCTAGGAACAGTGGGTTAACTGCCTGTTCAGGGGCAGAACGACAGATTTGTACCTTGTCAGCTCGGGGATTTGAACTTGCAACCTTCCGGTTACTAGTCCAACGCTCTAACCACTAGGCTACCCTGCCGCCCCCCCTATAACATGAGCTGATCAGTATGTGTAGGTAATCCCTTTAAAACTCAGCTATTTCTCAAGATATCACAAAGAACTGCATTAGTGTTGGAGGACTGAGTTCTGAAATCAGTAGAATGTCCGGTGGAAGCAGAGTAAGACGGATAAGGAGATGGAGAATATTCTGGTGTTTGATTGAAAATTTGCGGAAGGAGTCGAAAAGAGAACACACAGAAGGCTGTTGTATAAAACACCTGTCTCCGGATTACATCTTCAAACTAAGGGTAACCATGGCAACCACGGCATCCGTGACAGAGAGGGAGAAGCATTCATCCATGTATACGGGTAAGAGAGTAGCTAGCTACATTTTCAGATATGATAAGTTTCTAATTTTGTCAGAAAGTCGTTTTCTGTTAGCTCGCTAGCTAACGTTACGTGTATGATCTGTGTAGTAATATTATTTTTTATCTCAGAGCCATTTGCATTGCTAGTTATAGCCTAATGTTAGCTAGCTAGCTAACATTGAACCAACAGTAGTTGTGGTTAGCGTTAGCTACCTGCAGCCTCTCCCTCAACGTGATCAAGTCAAAGGAGATGATTGTGGACAACAGGAAAAAGAGGTTCCGAGCACGCTCCCATTCTCATCGACGGGGCTGCAGTGGAGCAGGTTGAGAGCTTCAAGTTCCTTGGTGTCCACATCACCAACAAACTAACATGGTCCAAGCACACCAAGACAGTCGTGAAGAGGGCACGACAAAACCTATTCCCCCTCAGGAGAATGAAACGATTTGGCATGGGTTCTCAGATCCTAAAAAGGTTCTACATCTGCACCATCGAGAGCATGGTTGCATCACTGCCTGGCATGGCACCTTCTCGGCCTCTGACCGCAAGGTGCTACAGAGGGTAGTGCGGACGGCCCAGTACATCACCGGGGTCAAGCATCCTGCCATCCAGGACCTCTATACCAGGCGGTGTCAGAGGGTAGTGTGTACGGCCCAGTACATCACTGGGGCAAAGCATCCTGCCATCCAGGACCTCTATACCAGGCGGTGTCAGAGGGTAGTGTGTACGGCCCAGTACATCACTGGGGCAAAGCATCCTGCCATCCAGGACCTCTATACCAGGCGGTGTCAGAGGAAGGCCCTAAAGAGGGTAGTGCGGACGGCCCAGTACATCACTGGGGCAAAGCATCCTGCCATCCAGGACCTCTATACCAGGCAGTGTCAGAGGAAGGCCCTAAAAATTGTCAAAGACTCCAGCATCCCTAGTCATAGACTGTTCTCTCTGCTACCTCACGGCAAGCGGTACCGGGGCGCCAAGTCTCGGTCCAAGCCATAAGACTCCTGAACAGCTAATCAAACGGCTACCCAGACTATTTGCATTGCCCCCCTCCCTCTTTTACACCGCTGCTACTCTCAGTTGGTATCATCTACACATAGTCACTTTAATAGCATGACCTGCACCAAAGTCATAATTAGGATATAACGTTAGGTCAACGAGACAGTGTCGAAGTTCTAAAATTCTCCGGTAGAACGCCCTGCTTTCATTTAGTCAATCACAACCGTAAGCTATTTTCTGTAATTAGCTCGCAATTAACTTGTAAACAATGATCTTGTTGTGAGTTAATTTTACTGTAATATTGAATGCAAATTAGCTGAAGTGAAGACGTCGTCAGCTATATGATATGGTCATTATTTGAACTGGTTAGCCAGCTAGCTTAAGGTTAGCCAGCTAGCTTAAGGTTAGCCAGCTAGCTTAAGGTTAGCCAGCTAGCTTAAGGTTAGCCAGCTAGCTTAAGGTTAGCCAGCTAGCTTAAGGTTAGCCAGCTAGCTTAAGGTTAGCTAACAAGCTAGAAACGAACCAAAACATTGTTTAGAAACTTGCTTTTTGTTTCCATGGTTTGCTAGATTGACATACACTAAATTCATTTTTAAATGGATGGGTATATTGGTGTTAAAATACACCAGTTGTGCCATTTTGCACCACAAGGCTGCTGACGTCCTGTAGTTTTTGTGTTTATACTTTTTCATAACGACAATGACAAGTTTGATGTCGTACGACAATAGAATGTTCATGATGTCACTATCGACAAGTGTCTACAGACGTAATATAAACCATAGTATAAACCTTTTTTATTTTTTATTTTATTTTACCTTTATTTAACTAGGCAAGTGAGTTAATTAAGAACAAATTATTATTATTATTCAATGACGGCAGTGGGGGGCTGTTCGGGGGCAGAACGACAGATTTGTACCTTGTCAGCTCGGGGATTCGAACTTGCAACCTTTTGGTTACTAGTCCAACGCTCTAACCACTAGGCTACCCTGCCGCTTTGGTTGTTTAGTACACAAGCAAGCGTGGGGATAAGGCTGAAGAGGGTGTGAACCATGCTGAATGAGTGGAGACAAAGAAGTGCTCTCCAGTAGGTGTACCAAAACACTCAAAAGGCATTTTCTCAGAAGTGAGGTTACAAGTTAATCAACTTACAATGCAGAATTACTTTCCCATTGTTCCTAAAATTCAGTGTATGATATACCATTTTGTATCTCTGTGTCTCTGCTTTCATCTAAAGTTAAATATATATACATATAATTTTGGTACAGAAGACCAAACTGAGTCGGTCAGTCACAATTATGGAATATGAGATGTTAGAGTACAGAGGGCGCCATGGTTACAGGGTTAACTCTTTCCTGTCCAGGGCCACTCCCAGAATACACAGGAAGGAGGAATGAAGGGAGGAATTAAAAACATGAAGTGAGCGGGGGGGGTGGGTGAACGAGTTGATCTTACCATCTGTTTTATCTGAGGCATCATCTTTAGTGTGAGAGAGAGATGCAGAGAGAGATGCAGAGAGAGAGAGAGATGCAGAGAGAGAGAGATGCGCAGAGAGAGAAAGAGATGCGCAGAGAGAGATGCGCAGAGAGATGCGCAGAGAGAGAGATGCAGAGAGAGATGCAGAGAGAGAGAGATGCAGAGAGATGCAGAGAGAGAGAGAGAGAGATGCAGAGAGAGAGAGAGAGAGAGAGAGATGCAGAGAGAGAGAGATGCAGAGAGAGAGAGATGCAGAGAGAGAGAGATGCAGAGAGAGAGATGCAGAGAGAGAGAGATGCAGAGAGAGAAATGCAGAGAGGGAGAGATGCAGAGAGAGAGATGCAGAGAGAGAGAGATGCAGAGAGAGAGAGATGCAGAGAGAGAGAGATGCAGAGAGAGAGATGCAGAGAGAGAGAGATGCAGAGAGAGAAATGCAGAGAGAGAAATGCAGAGAGAGAGAGAAATGCAGAGAGAGAGAGAGAAATGCAGAGAGAGAGAGATGCAGAGAGGGAGAGAAAGAGGTATAGTATCTATGTTAGTAACAGAACATAGTCCAACAGTGAATCATGCGGAACAACTAACGTGCCTAACAAATACACACTGACAGCACATATCTACACAGACACACAACACACATACAGGCAGCAAGCATACAGAGCCACACTCAGATAAACATGGGAGACGAGAGGCAGGAAGTATATTCAGAAAGATGTTCAGCCCAGGTCCCGAAAGCACTAGGAAATAATTTTAACATTCAGCACCATACCTGTGTGTGTGTGTGTGTGTGCGCACACACGCGCGCTTGGGTGATTGATTATTTGATAGACCATATCAGTCAGCTGTCTGTCACTCAGACTCATGTCTAAACTGCCTGTCTGATTGGTTGGCTGTCTGGTTTGATTGACAGCTTCCTTACCCAATGAGGAGTAGGAGCCGGGGTTCAGTCTCACTGGCCCCACCTGCCCGATGTGCCGCTGCTTAGCAACCGTTGCCGCATTAACATCTACGTCGCTACGGGAACGCTGTAGGGAGCCCGGCGACGCCCCGCCCTTATGACCCGCAGGGACTGGGAGGGGAAGGGGAAGGGAGGATATATATATTTACACACACACACACACACACACACACACACACACACACACACACACACACACACACACACACACTAGTGGATTCCCGAAAGTATGTGGAAAAATTAAGGGGTCTGGATACTTTCTGAATGAAACAAGTAACGTACACGCCACAAAATCATGTAATAATACCGGAGAGGTAGTGTGTGTGTCTCACCTCTTCCAGGAGCGGCTGACCATTTAGATGACAGAGGACGACTGGAAAAGAAGAGGAGAGGAGAGGAGAGAAGAGGAGAGAGGGAGGAGAGAAGGAAAGGGCGAGAGCAGAATATTACTTTCCGGGTACCTCTGAGCCCCTCCTCTCAAAAACGTATAGTTAAAGGTCAGGGGTCATTACTTAAGGCTCTCCTGTGATGAGGAAGAGGAGCGGTCGCTCTGAGGAAGAGACGTCACGCTCCCAGAACTCTTGAGAGACGATTGGAGGCTCTTCTGATAGGACGGTTCTAACGAGTTGAACAGAGAGTCTGCCTCCGCCGGGAAATGGTTCCTAAGACCCCAGTATGCCCTGAGAGAGAGAAATTATGTGTGAGTATGTCTGTAGGAAAATGTGTGTAATGCTGAGTGAGTGAGTGTGTGTGTGTGTAATGCTGAGCGTGTGTGTGTGTGTGTGTAATGCTGAGCGTGTGTGTGTGTGTGTGTAATGCTGAGCGTGTGTGTGTGTGTGTGTAATGCTGAGCGTGTGTGTGTGTATTGCTGAGTGAGTGTGTGTATTGCTGAGTGAGTGTGTGTATTCTTACTTGCGGGCCTCTACCCTGGCCTCTTTATGAGTGTGTATTCTTACTTGCGGGCCTCTACCCTGGCCTCTGTGTGAGTGTGTATTCTTACTTGCGGGCCTCTACCCTGGCCTCTGTGTGTGTGTGTGTGTGTGTGTGTGTGTGTGTGTGTGTGTGTGTGTGTGTGTGTGTGTGTGTGTATTCTTACTTGCGGGCCTCTACCCTGGCCTCTGTGTGTGTGTATTCTTACTTGCGGGCCTCTACCCTGGCCTCTACCCTGGCCTGTGTGTGTGTGTGTGTGTGTATTCTTACTTGCGGGCCTCTACCCTGGCCTCTGTGTGAGTGTGTATTCTTACTTGCGGGCCTCTACCCTGGCCTCTACCCTGGCCTCCGTGTGTGTGTGTGTGTGTGTATTCTTACTTGCGGGCCTCTACCCTGGCCTCTGTGTGTGTGTATTCTTACTTGCGGGCCTCTACCCTGGCCTCTGTGTGTGTGTGTGTGTGTGTGTGTATTCTTACTTGCGGGCCTCTACCCTGGCCTCTGTGTGTGTGTGTGTATTCTTACTTGCGGGCCTCTACCCTGGCCTCTGTGTGTGTGTGTGTATTCTTACTTGCGGGCCTCTACCCTGGCCTCTGTGTGTGTGTGTATTCTTACTTGCGGGCCTCTACCCTGGCCTCTGTGTGTGTGTGTGTGTGTGTATTCTTACTTGCGGGCCTCTACCCTGGCCTCTGAGTGTGTGTATTCTTACTTGCGGGCCTCTACCCTGGCCTCTGTGTGAGTGTGTATTCTTACTTGCGGGCCTCTACCCTGGCCTCTACCCTGGCCTCTGTGTGTGTGTGTGTATTCTTACTTGCGGGCCTCTACCCTGGCCTCTGTGTGTGTGTATTCTTACATGCGGGCCTCTACCCTGGCCTCTGTGTGTGTGTGTGTGTGTATTCTTACTTGCGGGCCTCTACCCTGGCCTCTGTGTGTGTGTGTGTGTGTGTGTATTCTTACTTGCGGGCCTCTACCCTGGCCTCTGAGTGTGTGTATTCTTACTTGCGGGCCTCTACCCTGGCCTCTGAGTGTGTGTATTCTTACTTGCGGGCCTCTACCCTGGTCTCTGTGTGTGTGTGTATTCTTACTTGCGGGCCTCTACCCTGGCCTCTGAGTGTGTGTGTATTCTTACTTGCGGGCCTCTACCCTGGCCTCTGAGTGTGTGTGTATTCTTACTTGCGGGCCTCTACCCTGGCCTCTGAGTGTGTGTGTATTCTTACTTGCGGGCCTCTACCCTGGCCTCTGAGTGTGTGTGTATTCTTACTTGCGGGCCTCTACCCTGGCCTCTGAGTGTGTGTGTATTCTTACTTGCGGGCCTCTACCCTGGCCTCTGTGTGTGTGTGTATTCTTACTTGCGGGCCTCTACCCTGGCCTCTGTGTGTGTGTGTATTCTTACTTGCGGGCCTCTACCCTGGCCTCTGTGTGTGTGTGTGTATTCTTACTTGCGGGCCTCTACCCTGGCCTCTGTGTGTGTGTGTGTATTCTTACTTGCGGGCCTCTACCCTGGCCTCTGTGTGTGTGTGTATTCTTACTTGCGGGCCTCTACCCTGGCCTCTGAGTGTGTGTATTCTTACTTGCGGGCCTCTACCCTGGCCTCTGTGTGTGTGTGTATTCTTACTTGCGGGCCTCTACCCTGGCCTCTGTGTGTGTGTGTATTCTTACTTGCGGGCCTCTACCCTGGCCTCTGTGTGTGTGTGTATTCTTACTTGCGGGCCTCTACCCTGGCCTCTGTGTGTGTGTGTATTCTTACTTGCGGGCCTCTACCCTGGCCTCAGAGTGTGTGTTTTCTGACTTGCGGGCCTCTACCCTGGCCTCTGTGTGTGTGTATTCTTACTTGCGGGCCTCTACCCTGGCCTCTGAGTGTGTGTGTATTCTTACTTGCGGGCCTCTACCCTGGCCTCTGTGTGTGTGTGTATTCTTACTTGCGGGCCTCTACCCTGGCCTCTGTGTGTGTGTGTATTCTTACTTGCGGGCCTCTACCCTGGCCTCTGTGTGTGTGTATTCTTACTTGCGGGCCTCTACCCTGGCCTCTGAGTGTGTGTGTATTCTTACTTGCGGGCCTCTACCGTGGCCTCTGAGAGTGTGTGTATTCTTACTTGCGGGCCTCTACCGTGGCCTCTGAGAGTGTGTGTATTCTTACTTGCGGGCCTCTACCCTGGCCTCTGAGTGTGTGTGTATTCTTACTTGCGGGCCTCTACCCTGGCCTCTGTGTGTGTGTGTATTCTTACTTGCGGGCCTCTACCCTGGCCTCTGAGTGTGTGTGTATTCTTACTTGCGGGCCTCTACCGTGGCCTCTGTGTGTGTGTGTATTCTTACTTGCGGGCCTCTACCCTGGCCTCTGTGTGTGTGTGTATTCTTACTTGCGGGCCTCTACCCTGGCCTCTGTGTGTGTGTGTATTCTTACTTGCGGGCCTCTACCCTGGTCTCTGTGTGTGTGTGTATTCTTACTTGCGGGCCTCTACCCTGGCCTCGGTGTGTGTGTGTATTCTTACTTGCGGGCCTCTACCCTGGCCTCTGTGTGTGTGTGTATTCTTACTTGCGGGCCTCTACCCTGGCCTCTACCCTGGCCTCTGAGTGTGTGTGTATTCTTACTTGCGGGCCTCTACCCTGGCCTCTGTGTGAGTGTGTATTCTTACTTGCGGGCCTCTACCCTGGCCTCTGTGTGAGTGTGTATTCTTACTTGCGGGCCTCTACCCTGGCCTCTGTGTGTGTGTGTATTCTTACTTGCGGGCCTCTACCCTGGCCTCTGAGTGTGTGTATTCTTACTTACGGGCCTCTACCCTGGCCTCTGTGTGTGTGTGTATTCTTACTTGCGGGCCTCTACCCTGGCCTCTGAGTGTGTGTATTCTTACTTGCGGGCCTCTACCCTGGCCTCTGAGTGTGTGTATTCTTACTTGCGGGCCTCTACCCTGGCCTCTGTGTGTGTGTGTATTCTTACTTGCGGGCCTCTACCCTGGCCTCTGAGTGTGTGTATTCTTACTTGCGGGCCTCTACCGTGGCCTCTGAGAGTGTGTGTATTCTTACTTGCGGGCCTCTACCGTGGCCTCTGAGAGTGTGTGTATTCTTACTTGCGGGCCTCTACCCTGGCCTCTGAGTGTGTGTGTATTCTTACTTGCGGGCCTCTACCCTGGCCTCTGTGTGTGTGTGTATTCTTACTTGCGGGCCTCTACCCTGGCCTCTGTGTGAGTGTGTATTCTTACTTGCGGGCCTCTACCCTGGCCTCTGTGTGAGTGTGTATTCTTACTTGCGGGCCTCTACCCTGGCCTCTGTGTGTGTGTGTATTCTTACTTGCGGGCCTCTACCCTGGCCTCTGAGTGTGTGTATTCTTACTTGCGGGCCTCTACCCTGGCCTCTGTGTGTGTGTGTATTCTTACTTGCGGGCCTCTACCCTGGCCTCTGAGTGTGTGTATTCTTACTTGCGGGCCTCTACCCTGGCCTCTGAGTGTGTGTATTCTTACTTGCGGGCCTCTACCCTGGCCTCTGTGTGTGTGTGTATTCTTACTTGCGGGCCTCTACCCTGGCCTCTGAGTGTGTGTATTCTTACTTGCGGGCCTCTACCCTGGCCTCTGAGTGTGTGTGTATTCTTACTTGCGGGCCTCTACCCTGGCCTCTGTGTGTGTGTGTATTCTTACTTGCGGGCCTCTACCCTGGCCTCTGAGTGTGTGTGTATTCTTACTTGCGGGCCTCTACCCTGGCCTCTGTGTGTGTGTGTATTCTTAC